>NC_091956.1:59389510-59689510 GCF_031021105.1 Erythrolamprus reginae | reverse complement strand
AGTAGCAACAGATTTTAGAACCGGTACTTGGGTATTGGTTATCCTCTTGGTTGATCTTTTCTGAGCATACTCTAGTTCAGTGTTTTTCAACCAGTGTGCCGTGGCACACTAGTGTGCCGTGAGACATGGTCAGGTGTGCCGCGAAGCTCAGAGAGAGAAAGAAAGCAATAGAGAGAGAGAAAGAGGGAGGGAAGGAGAGAGAGAGAAAGACATAGAGGGAGGGAGGGAGGGAGAGAGAAAGAGCAAAAAAGAGGAAGGAAGAGAAAGAAAGAGGGATGGAGAGAAAAAGAAGGAACGGAGAGAAAGAGGGTGGGAGAGAGAAATAGAGCGAAAGGGAGGAAGAGAGAGAGATTTTTTTTTGTCCAAACTTTTTTTAGCCCCCACCCTCCCCCCGCTCAATGTGCCCCAGGGTTTTGTAAATGTAAAAAATGTGCCGGGGCTCAAAAAAGGTTGAAAATCACTGCTCTAGTTGGTTAACATCCTACCTAAAATCAAATATAGGGTGGCGCAGCAGGTAGAGTGCTGTACTGAAGGCCACTGAAGCTGACAGTAGATCTGTAGATCAGCGGTTCAAATCTCATCACTGGCTCAAGGTTGACTCAGCCTTCCATCCTTCCGAGGTGGGTAAAATGAGGACCCGGATTGTGGGAGCAATATGCTGGCTCTGTTAAAAAGTGCTATTGCTAACATGTTGTAAGCCGCCCTGAGTCTAAGGAGAAGGGCGGCATAAAAAAATCAAATGAATGAAAAAATCGAATGAATGAATACTTAACTACAAGTAATCCTTATTTAACAACAATTGGGACCAGAATTTCCATGGCTTGCTTACTTGTGTGTGTGTGTGTATGTATGTATATATGTATGTATGTATGTATGTATGTATGTATGTATGTATGTATGTATGTATTTATGTATGTATGTATGCATGCATGAAATGTATAGTATGTATATATATGTACCATATGGCATCTGCAGGAGTCATGCAATTACTGATATACAAATTTATTTCTTTATATTAATTTATTGATTTTTCAAACTTTAAAAACCACAATAAATCTTTAAGCAATTCTGCATCTTCTTATTTCCATTGATTTCATATTAATGCCATGCCATATTGCCAATATTCTACATCTTTGTTTTGTTTTCCCTTTTGCGTTTTCTATTGTCGATCCATAGATATCAATTTTCCCATACTTCACAACAGTCTGAATCTTTTTGTCCTCTTAATTCCATAGTTAATTTATCCATTTCTGTGCAATCTTAGATTTTCTTTATTGTTAAACTTTCAGTGAGTGGGTTAGAGTTCTTCTCATACTGTGCATATGCCAGTCTTGCAGCTGTTGTAATATGTAAAGTCAGGTATTTAATATTTTTATTCTATTGATTTTTAAATATTCCAAGTTATAGGAGTTCCAGGGTAAATTCGGTTGTTAATCCTGTTATTTCTTGTAAACAATTATGTATTTTTGTCCAGTACTTTCTTGCTTTGGGACATAACCAACACATGTGAAAGAAGGTACCCTGTTCTTTTTTACACTTCCAACAACTCAAATGAAAATTAGGGTATACTTGCTGGGGAAATTTAATTTAAATAAAGTGTCAATATTTATTTATTTATTTATTTAGTCCAATACACAATGAGAGTTTTAGTGGGTATATATCTATATACACATAGTAAAATACATGATGAAGGTTATAGAGGAGATACTCATAGTAAAATGTATCTATGAAAGAATAGAAAAGAAGATATAGTAATAGAACATATCAATGAAAGAATAGAAGAAGAGATATAGGAATGGAAGAAAGGTATAGGAGAGCAATAGGACAGGGGACGGAAGGCACTCTAGTGCACTTGTACTCGCCCCTTACTGACCTCTTAGGAATCTGGATAGGTCAACCGTAGATAATCTAAGGGTAAAGTGTTGGGGGTTTGGGGATGACACTATGGAGTCCGGTAATGAGTTCCACGCTTCGACAACTCGGTTACTGAAGTCATATTTTTTACAGTCAAGTTTGGAGCGGTTAATATTAAGTTTAAATCTGTTGTGTGCTCTTGTGTCGTTGTGGTTGAAGCTGAAGTATGTATGTATGTATGTATGTATGTATGTATGTATGTATGTATATATGTATATATGTATGTATGTATAAAATATGTAGACAACAGGAGATAATATATTAAATTAAGATAAAACCATAATAAAATCACCATATTATGAAACCATAGAATTGTAATGGGATAGGTGTTATATCTAAGGAAGCATATAATTGGTTTTGGTGTGGCTGCGGTGAAATCATCTCAGGTGCCTTGAAATTTCCTGAGAAGACATTATTGAACTACATATGCTATATTCTGTTTTAGGGCACCCCAGTTATATTGAGAGATCTTACCCATTCCCCACTTAAAGAGCTTCGCCTTAGTTCTGGCATGGCCTGTATTGATTTTATTCTGGTGGTTCCATAATTTGGGGGCAACTGCATTCCTGGAAGTGGTTTTGTTGGATTTTCATGACTAAGCAATGGGGTTGCAAAATATAACATTGCAAGACTGCAGCTTTCAATTTCCTGACACCTTCTCCTTTGACTTTGCTTATGGCACATCAGCAGGGAATGTCACAAATCATGATCCCACGACTATGGAAGGCTGCGACAACCAAAACTTTGAGAACTGCCTGTAAGTACCATTTGTGCAGAGTCACTGTAACCTGGATAATCGCTGAATGAATACTTGTTAATAGAGGACCATCTGCAATGCAGATTAGGGACCCTTGAATTTAATATTATACCTCTGTTGATGCAATCTGACTTATGAGTCAACAAGATAGCCAGATTCCTCTCTCATGTATAGACTCCCCCTCTACATCTTATATTCATGACCAAAATAGAGCTATGTAGGACAGCATGCCATAAGTCACTCAATTTTTCTGTCCAAACTGACAAGAAGCTACTGGTTCACATTTATTGGGAACAATTGTTCAACTATCTCCATCCATCCAAGAATAGAATAGTCCACTGCACATTTTGACATGTCTCTGAGAGAATGTCATGCAGGCTTTGACAAATGCTTTCCACTGCATTCTCATGGTCATCTAAACTGGTCTCTGTATTAAACACATTATTTATTCTTGATAAACTAATGGTGGCTGTTGCCAAGCAATATCCTTTATTTCTAATACTGTATTCACAAATAGACTGCTGAATAATTTATTTCAACATTGTATCCTTAATCAACATAACATTTATAGTTTATATCAGTGTTTCCCAACCTTTTTTGAGCCGCGGCACATTATTCATATTTTCAAAATTCTGGGGAACACTGAAGGGGGGGGAGGCAGGAGGGCTAAAGAAAAGTTTGGACAAAAAAAAAATCTTCCTCCATTTCACTCTATTTCTCCCTCCCTCTTTCTCTCTCTTCCTTCCTTCCCTTCTTTCTCTCTCCATCCCTCTTTCTTTCTCTCTTTTTTGCTCTCTTTCTCTCTCCCTCCTTCCCTCCCTCTATGTCTTTCCCTCTCCCTCCTTCCCCCCTATCTTTCTCTCTCTCTCTTGCTTTCTTTCCCTCTCTTTCTCTTGCTTTCTTTCTCTCATTCTCTCTCCCCTCCTTTTTCTCTCTCTCTCTTTCGTTCACTACGCCGGCAACAGAGAGAAAAAGAAAGAGAGAGAGAGAGACGGAGCCCCTCGCCCTCCCAGACCTCCCCAGCGCCCGGCCACGCACCGCCTCCCGTTAGCCCTGCCGACTTTTCCCTGCTGCCGTTTTCTCTTCATGGCGCAAAGCCACACAGTCCCGGACTCCCGGATCGCCCGCTTCTCCGGCCAGCAAGCCGGCTGCCGGGAAAAGCATTGTGCTTTTTCAATGTGCGGCGCTTTCCTGGGCAGATGGCTTTGCTGACTGGAGAAGCGAGCGATCCGGGAGTCCGGGACTGTGTGGCTTTGCGCCATGAAGAGAAAACGGCAGCAGGGAAAAGTCGGCCGTTTTCTCTTCATGGCGCAAAGCCACACAGTCCTGGACGCCCGGATTGCTCGCCCCAAGACAGGAGGTGGCGGCGGCGGAGGAGAGTGGGCGGATCGGGCGAGCAATGGGGCAGGGCGGAGAAGCCAGGGGCGCGTTTGGCCGGAGGCACCGTGGGGAGGCAGGGGCGGCCGCGGCTCCCTTTACTTCTACTGCCGCACCTCCCCGCCCTTGCCTCCTTTTTCCCGCCTTCCTTCTTTGGGGCCCAGCAGGAGAACGCCGGATACGGCGGTCCGGCAGCGCCCCGCCCAGCTGGAGCTTCTCTAGGTCCTAGCTTCGCGGCACACCTTACAGTGTCTCGCGGCACACTAGTGTGCCGCGGCACACCGGTTGGGAAACGCTGGTTTATATTACTCAGTCTTTTTTCCTACCCAGCCCTTTTTGAATGTAGGAACCATATTTGCCATTTTCCACTCCTCAGATGCGATGACCGCCTTTCATAATTTCTTAAACATCATAGAAGGCTCTGAAATGACCCCTGCAAGATCTTTAAGGGTCTCAGACATAATCGGGTTGGTCCTAAACATTTAAACTTCATGAGAACCTGGTGTTCCCTAGCAATCTCTATAATTACCTTGGAAAAAATAAAGAGGTTGCTTTTTTTCAATTCATCAAAGTTTTGATTAGGTCCATTCCAACTCACTGAATTACATGAAGAGTTGAGGGCATCAACCCTTATTACCCTACCATACACTAGCAACAGAATATGCTCCTTTCTTTTTCTACTACTTTTATTGACATACAGAGTAGTTATACCTGTACCTATACAGTGATCCCTCGATTTTCGCGGGTTCAAACTTCGTGAAACGGCTATACCACGGTTTTTCAAAAAATATTAATTAAATAATACTCCGCGTTTTTTTTTCTATACCACGATTTTTCCCACCCGATGACGTCATATGTCATCCCCAAGAGTCTCTGCTCTCTCTCTTTCCTGTCATTCTCTGCTTCAACCATTTTCTCATTTCTCTTTTTTTCTCCCTTTTTTTCTATCATTTCTCTCTCTCTCTCTACCTTCCACTCTCCCCCCTCTTGCTCTCTCTCTCTCTTTCTCACTGTCTCTCTCCCTCTCTCCTTTGTATCTCGCTCTGTCTGTTGCTCTCTCTCTGTGAGAACGCCTGACCCACCTCTCCTGCAGCCCCCTTGCTGACAGCTGGGACGAAAGCGCTCAGCTAAGGGACTGCAAGAGGGACGGGGCGGGCATTCTCAAAGTGCTCAGAGCGGCTACCGGCCGAATGAGGAGGACGAGAAGCCGTAGCCTCCAGCGCTGCTGAAGGAGGACCCATGCCCCAAGAAAACCAGTGAGAAGGGCGGATCGGGCGAGGGGGCTGGAGGTGCTGGGGGGGCGGGGGCGGCCGACATTCAAAACAATCTTTGCCGGACTCCACACTTTTGTTGCTCCCTGCCCCCAACTTCAAGCCCGGCTCCTTGGGCGGCCTTGGAAAAGGGTGCGCGGGGGTAGTTTTTGGCTGTCCATAGCCAAAAATGGTGTTTTTACTTCCGCATCTCTACTTCGCGGAAATTCGACTTTCGCGGGCAGTCTGGGAATGCAACCCCCGTGAAAATCGAGGGATAACTGTACTTGTACCTATACCTATACCTATAGGTAGGTTCAAGTACAAGTTGACAAATATATCTTTTCTTTTATGTACACTGAAAGCATATGCCCCAAAGACAAATTCCTTGTGTGTCCAATCACACAGGGCCAATAAAAATTCAATTCAATTCAATTGCTATACCTTGCTTCCAGTGTTAAAAATATTCCCATTGACTTATAGATTTCTGTGCAATCGTTTCTGATTACTATTTCTTAATGTTTGCTTAAATTAGCTTTTATCCACTCTGAATAGCATCTAAACTATGTTTCAGTCTCCTTTTCTATAATATCTTGGCCCACTAGATTATGTGGTGATATCCTTCCAAATTCCTCACTGCCTTTTTCTCTTTAGCCAGCAGTATACACTGACAAGGCTCTGGGAGAGTTGAACTCTTTGCTTCTTTTTCAAACTTTTGGAAAGTGAAACTATCAGCAAGTGTACTGAAGGATTTGGGAACCTGTTAATCTCTAATGAGACTAGAGGAAAATCAACTTTTTGATTTTTCCAACAGATATTTGGGAAGTTATAATCTCTCATTATTTCTTCTCTCTTCCTTAAAAGTTTTGCAACATGAATTTCTGACTAGTGTAATAGTTCAAAGCATGCTCCCTTCTGCCTAATAATAGTGCGACTTCTTGTTTCCTCTTCTCTGTAACCTTACTCAAATGTTCTCCTCTACGTAACTGGATTTTTACATTCAAATTCTGGATCTCAACATATGTGTGTACTTCCTTAACATACGTCACTCTACATCTCATTTGATTGAATTATTCCCCTTGAAGAAGTCATATTCTTCAACCCTTACAAAGGGTTGAAGAATATGAAAGCACATATAACTTATTTTTAAACTTTTATTCCAACCTGGTTCAATAATGCCTTCTAAATCATATTTACCTTGATGCATTTAATTTTTCAGGTTTGTTTCCTGTATTGTTTACATTGGCTATTCCTTCCAATATTCAGTGCTCATTACTGGATATTCCCATATTGTGGATACACTTCCTGGTTCTATCATAGTACTGTATTGGTGTTCTATTTTCGGAGTTCTCTTTCCACACAATTGATGTTAAATCCTTTTAAAAGGGGCTGTTCATTTGCATTTTTCGTTATTCTGGTTAGGTAGAGTCTTTCTCTTGCCAGTAATCCTTCATCTTTGCAACTATATTCTATTTCAACTCCATGGCTATACCAATTGTCCTTACATAGGTTACTAGAAAGAGATATTTGTCAGTTGGCAAATAGAAAAGATATTCCCCGAGCCCTGGGGATATTTTCCTCATTAGCAGTTGGAACTGTCTTGCAATGGAACAGAAATATTGCCTTGGTCTATAAGACAAGATCAGTGGCACTTATGTAATGGAATATAATTGTAATAAAGCTATGGAAAGTACCGTATATTCCATTAGTTTGTTATTGTCAAAGAATGCCTGTCTTATTACATAAAATGTGAAAGATCCTGAATTATATATTAAAACGTTTACACTATATAACTAATGGAGGCCTCTTGTTGACCATTAGATGATCTGAACATCTGTTGTAGGTGATAGAAAGCAAATAACTGTAATTAATTTTTATGAAATAAAAAAAAACATATTTAAGAATATTTGATAAGCAAAGAACTGGACTAGTGCCTAATTAATTCCTCTGGATACATTCACCTACTGTTCTCACTGTAGGATATAGAAATGCTAGGGGCACATTTGTGTCAGCCTTTTTTTACTAAAACACTGCTGTTCATATTTTATTCAATTTTGTAGCATTCAATATTTCAGTTTGAAAATGCGAAACTCTTGCTGTTTCTTCCTAATCAACAATATACCTTAAATTGCAAACATGCTTTAGAAAAAGGAAACAATTAATATCATGATTAAGTATTAAATGAGGTGGTGGTAGACCTCATAGAAAAAAAAGATATAAAACTATTTTGGTTTCACACTCTCTGTTTAAGCCTGTTGACAGTTTTAAAAGAATGTAATGAATTTGATATACAAAGTACTCTTCTGGCTAGAAAAGGTTACAACAGCTGTGGTATATGTATATTTGATCAGGAACACAGCTTTTTTCTCTCTATATGTTTATGAGATCTGTCAAAAAGAAGATTGAATATAAATAAACACTGCAAAATTGGCACGTGGCACAATGGGTTATAGTTTGCATTTGCATTTTGTTTTCAAGAGACTAACGTCATATAGACATATTGCTTTATATAAGATACAAATTTCTTTTTTTCCTTCCCCCAACATTTAAAAGTAGCTTATTTATTTATTTATTTATTTATTTATTTATTTATTTATTTATTTATATTTGTATGCCGCCCCTCTCCGCAGACTTGGGGCGGCTCACAACAAAGTGAAAACAATTTACAACAAATCTAAATTACTGTTTAAAAATATTTAAAAACCCCATTTTCTAAACACACATACATACAAACATACCATTCATAAATTGTATATGCCCGGGGGAGATGTCGCAGTTCCCCCATGCCTGACGACAAAGGTGGGTCTTAAGGAGCTTACGAAAGGCAAGAAGAGTAGGGGCAGTTCTAATCTCCGGGGGGAGTTGGTTCCAGAGGGCCGGGGCCGCCACAGAGAAGGCTCTTCCTCTGGGGCCCGCCAACCGACATTGTTTAGTTGACGGGAGCCGGGGAAGGCCCACTCTGTGGGACCTAATCGGTCGCTGGGATTCGTACTGGAACATTTCTTTTTTGTGGGTATTTCTGAAGGAGAGAAGGAAAGCAAAAAACTTTACTTTCTGTCTTCTTCAGTTCCTTAGCCATCTTGCAACACTAGCAGGGGACTCCAAATATTTTCTCTACAACCATCTGTGCTCAGTCTCAATATGTAGCTCATGCTGAAATTAAAAAGGAGAAATTTGATGCTTAATTATCTGACCACAGACCAAACAGATGTTGATTTCATTATATGTTCAGCAACCATAACTGTTTTTTAAAAAAAAAATAGAAAAAATAATTTTGCTAGGCACAACCGAACCGATTTTGCAGAATATGGGCAGAAGTTAATTCTTTCTTCCTTAGTAGTGTTCACAAGTAACAATAATTCCCTTTAGTGATAATTAACATTAGGGGAAGAAAAAGACACTCCAATAGGAGCTTTTTCCTAATCTGGATTGCCTTTCTTGGGTGGGGATTTTCACTGGGACTACAGCAAAAGAAGGAAAGACCAATTCCTGTCCAATTTAAATTAATTCTGCTCATGAATTATCATGAAAACTTGAGTTCCAAAAATGGCAAATCGTTTTGGTGTTTGCAAAAAGCATTGATTCATAGATTCTGAAATGCTCAGTAATAAAGCTGTGTGTTGGGTTGTGTTTATGTCATCTATCATCAACCATTTATCATTAATCTTTGCTTTCATCTGTAAAATTGTATACTTCTGACTATATAATCCTTTGTACTCTGCCCAAAAACCAGTGAATGCCATCCTCATTTTTTTCCGCACAAAGGGAAGTGACTATGTTCTTGCCACAATTAAGCTCTTTCTAGCCAAGTCGCTAGCACAGCTTCTTTATGGGAGCCTGCTCAAATCCTCAGCTTCATGCTTCACACCATTGGAAACAGTCCAATCCAAATTTATTAGAACAATTCTCCAGATGCCGCGTTGTGTCTCAAATGCATTTCTGTGTCAGGATTGATAAAAGTCAAAGCAAGAATCTGTATACCGTATTTTTCGGATTATAAGACGCACCTTTCCCACCTTAAAAGTGGGTGAAAATTAAGGAGAATCTTATAGACCAAATGCAGACATTTTTGGCCTTCTGAGCCCTCCTCGCGTCACATTTTTGCACTCCCTGGCCTCCAGAAGCACTTTGTAGGCCAAAAGATGGGTGCATTTTTGGCAAAAACGGGCCATGCAGAGCACTGCAGTGGGCTTCTGGGGGATGGGGAGGGCAAAAATGCAACGTGAAGAGCAGTGTTCCCTCTAATTTTTTTTTGGGGTGGGCGGAAAAGTATAGTGTCTGAGCGGCAGTCCCTTCAGGACTGGGCGTCACAGAAATGATAAACAAACAAACAAACAAACAAACAAATAAAAAACCCACCCTGTTTTGCCTCAGAGAATTTCAAAATAAGATACTGTACTGTGTGTCTATAACAGTGAGCTCATAATAGGGCAACTCTATCAATATCAAAATGCCACTTAAATAGTTGAGCTAGTTTCAAACTAGATTTTAATTTTCTTTCTCTCTTCCTTACTCCCATTCTTTTTCTTTCTCTTTTCCTTCCTCTCTTTTTTCTATCTGTTTCTCTCTCTTCCTCTCTCTCTCTCCTTCCCTCTCACTCTTTCCCTCTCGGCTTCTGGGCAGGTTTGAAAAACTCTGAGTTGATGATTTTTAAGTGAGCGATTGCTCACTGCTCAGCTTAGAGGGAACTATGGTGAAGAGGCCAAAACTAATTTTTCTTGTTTTCCTCCTGTAAATTTAGGTGCATCTTATAGTTCAAAAATACGGTAGGTTCTTTAAATCTCTGGCTAAAGCTGAATTTCTTTCCCCAAAGCCTGGCTCCATTAATTCTCCAAAAAAAATTCTCCTCTTCATGGATCAAGGCTGTTGAGTCCAACCTTGCCAAACTACGCTTCTCTCCAACCTCAATACTCAAGTTGGACTACGACCAAGCAAAACAAACCTTGTAACAAAACGTAGAGGACATTGAGAGACAAATGCACTTAGGGGAAATTCTGTTGTTTCTGGCTCCAGATGCTATTAGATATGTTGTTACTCTTGACAGTTATCTTAACCAGCTGGAGTCAGCATATTACCAGAAAGCATTTTCATTCACACGGTGTCATATTGCCCACAAGATCATATGCTGCAACGTCCTACCGGTCAATGACTACTTCAGCTTCAACCGCAACAACACAAGAGCACGCAACAGATTCAAACGTAATATTAACCACTCCAAACTTGACTGTAAAAAATATGACTTTAGTAATCGTGTTGTCGAAGCATGGAACTCATTACCGGACTCAATAGTGTCAACCCCTAACCCCCAACATTTCTCCCTTAGACTATCCACGATTGACCTCTCCAGGTTCCTAAGAGGTCAGTAAGGGGCGTACATAAGTGCACTAGTGTGCCTTCCGTCCCCTGTCCAATTGTCTTTCCTTTATCTCATATATCATATATATTTTCTTCCTTTCATATATCTTCTCTATTTTTACATATTATCTTTATATATATTACTTCATGTCTATTCTCTTCCATATGTATTGTGTATTGGACAAATGAATAAATAAATAAATAAAATAAATAAAATATACTTCCATTGGCCAGCCTGTACAGCAAGTATAAAAAGATACCATTGATTGAAAGACTCTGCTCCTTTGGCTTAGGAGTGTTGAAAACGGTTGAACACATACTCCTTTGATACTCTTTCTATAGAGATATTCGAAAAAACCACATCCTACCAATAATCAATAGGTATCATGGCTATTCTGACACTGCTTATCTCCAAGTGGCTGCTTAAGGATAAACAGACTGTGACTGCAGCACAAGTGGCTAAATTCTGTGCAGCAGCACCGGTTTCGTTGGAAACAAATTTTACACAACTAATGTAGTAAACCCTTTTGCATTACTATTTCTTACATTTTAGTATTTAATGACTATGGGACTCAGGGTTTATGAATAGATATTATGGCCTAGTTAGGCCATGTGTAACTGACAAACTAGATGCCAAATTGTAATTATTTTTTTTCTTATTAATGACTTTATTGTCTCTTGTTTACAATTTCCAGAGTTTATTCTGAGATCAAGTCTGCTTCCTTCTATTTTCTCATCTTTGAGTCTCTCTTTTCACATTCCTACTTCAGGAGTTTTTGAAGTTAATTCCAGTTTCTCTGGTTCTTTGTCAAAGTGGCTCAGGACTTCAAAGTGATTGCTGAGGTTCTCTTTGAAAATGGTGGCTATATATGTAAAATCATTTGTGGAAACTGTTGGCTTTTTTCTTCTTAGTTCCATTTGGAACTTGCATATGAGCAGTTCATGATCTCTCCAACAGTTAGCACCTGGTCATGGCTTTGAGGTTATAATTGAATTGAATTGAATTTATTAATTTTATAGGCCACCCAACTGCTTGTGGACTCTGGGTGGTGTACTACAAAAACAATATAAAAACAATTAAGGCCCCTGAACTGTGAACATTCATATCTTCCTGGCTGGAGCTGGATGGTATAGCTCAATGGCCCCAGGCCTGCTGGCAGAGCCAGATCTTCAAGACTTTCCAGAAGACCAGGAGGGTGAGGTCGCTGTGGACCTCTGGGGGCAGTTGGTTCCAGGGAGCCGGAACTGCCAAAGTGAAGGCCCTCCCACGCGGCCCCGCCAATCGACATTGTTTGGCCGATGAGACCTGGAGAAGGGTTGAATTCTTTCACACTCTTTTAGTAATAATGCAGGGAATTTGATTTCTATACACTTCATCTTGCAACATCAATGGGTGTTGTTTTGGATGCTTGAAAACAATGTTAACAATGTAGAAATAATTGGATTGGCTGAAATAATGAAGTTGTTATCCTGCTTTATTTTGGTTTTCCAGCCCATAGAATCCAACTTTGCATTCTAATCACAAGCACCACATGTTCGTTGTTTTCAAATTGAACTTGGTCATAAAACTCATTATCTTATTCTTCTGCATTAATGCTTGAAACACAGATTTTGATAATTATCCCGTTAGAGGGCTGATCATGAAATTTAATTGATATTATTCATTTTGTGATTGCATTGTAGCCAAGGATTTTTCTTGCTATATTCTTCCTACCTATAAAAGCAATGCCATTCTTTCTTTGTTTTTCATGTTTTAAGTAATAAATATAGTGATCAGACTGAAGGTATCTAATCCCAATCCATCTCAGTTCTCTAATGCCTAATATGTCAGTTAATAATTGTTAACACGTTTTACTGTGTCCAGCTTTCCATGTTCATGTTTTTTACATTCCATTAGGATTCTTGGTGGCATAGTGATTAAACTGCAGTATTGCAGGCTAACTCTGCCCACAGCCTGGAGTTCGATCCTGATGGGGCTCAAGGTTGACTCTGTCTTCCACATTTCCAAGGTTAGCAAAATGGGGACCCAGATTGTTAAGGGCAGTAGGTTGACATTGAAAATCGCCCAGATAATGCTGTAAAGCTCTATGGGGTAGTACTGTATATAAGCCTAAGTACTATTGTTATTGCTATCCCATTCTTCCATTTTATTTCTGCCAATTTCTTATCAATCATTTTATAGTTTTTATCTATCTGGTTTTCTTGGTAAAATTCAAGAACGCTTTGCCCTTGCATTCTCCAGTACAATATGAATTGATAACTTTGTTGTCATCACAAAAGTGATAATTTACATCCAGCATCTTCCTATACTACTACTATATGTCATATTTTTCTCACTATATGGCACACCTGACCATAAGACCCGCTTAGGTTATTACGATAACATGATAACGATATACAGAATGTAATAGTTCAAAAATAACATAAATATAGAGAATTTTTGCAATATTATAAATTTTAAAGTCTTATTTTTTATATTTTAATATTAGTCTAAGTATTTGATATTTTCATAGACAAGAAAATTAATCAACATAAAGAATACAGAGTTAAATCTAACAAGAATATAGTATATGTATGTTATATTTCTGCATTGATCTGACTATAGTTAGTTTTCTTTTTTTATATTAGTTAGACTTCTGCAATAAGAGGAGCAACGGTAGCTCCTTAAATGTTTAATGTTGTTTGTGTTTGTCCGTCTAATGAAAAATAATAGAAACATAGAAACATAGATGTCTGACGGCAGAAAAAGACCTCATGGTCCATCTAGTCTGCCCTTATACTATTTTCTGTATTTTATCTTAGGATGGATATATGTTTATCCCAGGCATGTTTAAATTAAGTTACTGTGGATTTATCTACCACGTCTGCTGGAAGTTTGTTCCAAGGATCTACTACTCTTTCAGTAAAATAATATTTTCTCATGTTGCTTTTGATCTTTCCCCCAACTAACTTCAGATTGTGTCCCCTTGTTCTTGTGTTCACTTTCCTATTAAAAACACTTCCCTCCTGGACATTATTTAACCCTTATTTAAAAATTTGAATAAAAAAGACCCGCTTAGTTTTAGAAGAGGAAAACAAGACAAAAAAAATATGAATATGGTGTATTCACGGTGAATATGGTGTGCCGAATATGAAAGAGCAGTGTAGTGAGAGCAGGAGGCGGAGCCTGAGAGGACCACAGAAGTCCTCTCATGTGCCAGTTCTGCCAATCCTGCACTGTGGAAAAGAGACAGAAGAATGCAGGCAATGACAAAGACAGAAGATGTGGGATTCAGAACTGTAAACGGACCCTGCTACCGCGGCCTGTGTTTTTCACTCCATAAGAGGCACAGACATTTCCACCCACTTTTTTTTTGGTGTGGGGGAAGTATGTCTTATGGAGTGAAAAATACGGGTCCCTGTTTAATTTAGCTGGGATGATCTTTACACTTTGGGTGACCTTGCTAAATTTATTTAACAAATTTGTATAGCCACTTGTATACTCTTAACAAATACTTTTAACAAATATATATTTAAATATATAACAATCAATAGATATGAAACACATATATAATTATATGGATGGCTGGCAAATAAATTTATACATATATAATTTTTGCCAACTATCTATATACAGTAGTACCTCTAGATACGAGTTTAATTCGTTCCAGAATGGAGCTCGTATGTCGATCAGCTCGTATCTGGAACAAATGGCTTTTGACTTTGTTTTTCCCCATGGAGATAACCAGAAGCAAGGATCCTTGCGCCACCTAGTGGAAGCTCGGCTCGTATCCCAAATTTGAGCTCGGGTCTGGAACAGAAATTTCGCTCCCATCGTGGCTCGTATCTTGGAATACTTGCATGTGGAGCAGCTCGTATCTAGAGGTACTACTGTATTTGTTAAATGTACAAATATATAACAACATACACCCAACCACATGTTAGAACATTCAGAGTATTTTAGTAAAATTCTCAGTAAAATCCTCATGAATTAAGCTATATTTAACTAGAAGTTAAATCTGATATGAAGTATCCTGGGCCCTGCATCTGTGAGTCCCTTCTTTCTATTAGTATGAAATCTATCAATATCAAAACTTGTAATCAGCAGTATTGGAAAGGTCATGCAAACAAGAAGCATCAATGATTGTAAATATGATATTGGAAATAATCATCTAGTTCTTCCAAAGCGGGTATATTGATAAACTGAAGTGTTTTATAGTACACAGTAGGTTCTACATTCTCTTGGGAACCAAGGACATTCCAGCAGGTGCTTGGGAGGAGGGGACTGAGATCACTTAGCAACTGGACTGTATCCTGATTGGACCTTGTGACCGACTGTTTTGAGAAAGTGAAAGTGAATCTACCTGCCTTGGAGTTTTGTTTGCTGTGGGTGTGTTACTTGGAACCCCGGCAAAGGTCAAAAATTTCAGTTTTATAAGCAGCCACAGAGAAGGTCTTGGAGAAGATATACAGAAGCCATTAGGACAACAGGTGCAGAAATATACATTAAATCCAGGGAGTTATAAAAACACTCGAGTACCTCCTTGTGACTCATCCAATGGGATTGGATATAAAAGGGAGTCATTTGGAACCCCTACTATTTTTTTAACATGCAGCATATGCAAACACATATTAAAAAGGCTTTAGGGCCACAGATACAACACCATGTTGATTTATAATTCTATCTTCAGATGCTCCTCATTTTAGTATAAATAGGACTTGGATTTCATATACTGTATAGCATTCATTGGAATTTCACTTTTCTAATGAGTTAACAGCTTTTGTTTAAAATAAGCTTATTGGTGAAATATTTGCTTGAATATGTGCTGCTGGTTGGTTGCAGTTCTACTATTTCCAGGGTAGGGGTGGGTTCTGGATCCTTTTTGCTGCATGTTTAATCAGGGCTGTGCTTCGCAGGCGTGTGCCTGCAACAACTAAAAAATAGCTTGTGCGCATGCGCTGAAGCAAAATCCAAGATGGCAGCGCCCACAGCAACACCATCAGAACTGGCTCTGTGTCACCATCCCCAAACTACTAATGGTTCTAAAGAACCGGTTAGAACTGGTAGGAACCCACTTCTGTTGCAGGGAAAATCCTAAGGTTGCTTCCTCATGAAAGTTTTATAATGAACAACAGCCATCCTCCCTTATAAATGCTATATTTTTGGTTGGCAAAATAATTAAATATATTTTCTGTTTGGATAGCCTTTGATAAAAGTTTATCTGTTAGGTTCCTTGGCTCTACCAAGACAAGTTGCTATTTATGAAATTTTATGAAATATGCACTGTGTGAGTTTTGGTTGAATAATTTAATTCTCTGACGATACAATTAACACTTAGTTTGCATTGTTGTGTGATCTGCTCTCACTATTCTTTCAGAACTAGTTTCCGATGATTAAAAATAACTCATTTAATTTAATAAACAAAAAACTATATGGAGAGGTAATTATGTCCGGGCAAATTAA
This sequence comes from Erythrolamprus reginae, assembly GCF_031021105.1. Classification (NCBI taxonomy): domain Eukaryota; kingdom Metazoa; phylum Chordata; class Lepidosauria; order Squamata; family Dipsadidae; genus Erythrolamprus; species Erythrolamprus reginae. The sequence continues at coordinate 59,673,414 of NC_091956.1, read as the reverse complement.
GTACAATTTTCATAGGTTAACAGCCATGTTTAACCCATAATGTTTATATCTTATAGCACACTTTCCCTTCCTGATGCCTATAGTTGTGCTGGTGCTACCACTGGTATACATCTTCATTTATGCCGGTGGAACTGTGTTCCACTCCGTCCTGCCTGCTGCCCCCCCCCCCCCGATTTAACCCATTCATAAAACAATGTATACATTATAAAACTGGACTTGGCTAAAGTGATCGCCAAATAGATGGTGGAGTAGACTATGAGCGGAAACAGACAAGATTAGTCTGATAATATTTTATATTAGATGAGGGAGACAAACACCTAAGCTTTGCATTTCTCCTTTATTTTTAGGGCTGGTCAGGCATGAGCAAAAAATCCTTCTTGCTCACACAAGTAGTCTGAAAGTAACCCGCTATTGTCTGCATGTACTGTATATACCAGCACAACAGTTTTGCTTTGCTGTACTCTTAAGAAATTTATTGTGAGTTCCTGCATATACATATGTGTCCAGTCACCTGAACAGATTTTGAAGAAGCAATACAAAACTTTCAGAAGCAAGACTACTTTGAGGAAGAGTATTTCTAGTTGCCAATTGGTTTCCGGATCCGATTCAAAGTGTTGGTTATGACCTATAAAGCTCTACATGGCATGGGACCAGATTACTCAAGGGACTGTCTTCTGCCGCACGAATCCAAGCGTCCGGTTAGGTCCCACAGTGTTGGCCTTCTTCAGGTCCCATCCACTAGACAATGTCACTTGGTGGGTTCTAGGGGAAGAGCCTCCTCTATGGGGGTTCTGGCCCTCTGGAATCAACTCCCCCCAGAGATTTGCACTGCCCCCACCCTCTTTGCCTTTCGTAAGAATTTGAAAACGTATTAATGCTGCCAGGCTTGGGGTCACTAGACCTCAACTTCTGGCTAGTGAATGTGTAGGATGTTGTAGTATGTATCTGAATGTTTGATTTTTAAATGTTTAGCTTTTTATAATATTTTAAATAGATGATTTATGTTAATTGGATTTAGACGTGTTTTATATATTGTATTTTTTATTGAAATGTTGTAAGTTGCCCTGAGTCCACGGAGAGAGGCGGCATATAAATTCAATCAATCAATCAATCAATCAATCAATCAATCAATCAATCAATCAATCAATCATTTTCACTTATTCCCAAACATTTTACAAAAGCACCCTCATCTTATTTTTAGTGTAAAGTCATGACCACTTTGTAGAGTGTGTCTTCTAATTTTTTCCACATTACTGTTTAATGCATTATCTTGTTTGCCTGCATGATTCACATATTCATGAATTCTGCATAACATCTGGTGCCTTAGATTAGTAAAATTATGAGAAAGCAGAGTTTATGGATTAGATTCCACTTGCAAACTGTATATGATTAAACTGATTACAGTTACCTCTTCTTGTAGGATTAACATAATCTGCATTAATCCTCTACCTACTTCTGCTATTAGGATTTTGAGAACTTGGTGGGATTTATTTTTCAGTAGTGCTGTAAGTGAAGAATTAAATAATATGCTATGTCTTTCCTGAAAATATATTTTATGATGTATATAAATATATAGCTACTGAATAAGGAAGAGAGAATTTTGAGAAATGGTTAATTCAATTCAATTCAATTCAATTTATTAGATTTGTATGCCGCCCCTCTCCGAAGACTCAGGACGGCTCACAAAATAATTTTAAAAATTGCTTTACTACGCACTACTTGGGCACAACATTTTTTTTCTTGCATTCCAACCACTGCAAAAAACAATCTTGGAGTGCCTGTTTCTTAAAATTTCTTCTACCATTCCTTTTAAAAAGTAAATCCTGGTAAGAAAAGAAAGTTTCCAGAAATCTTATTAACTTTCCAGTTTACCATTTTAAATCAAATAGCTGGGAAAATTAAAGTTAAGAGTACATTGTTAAAATAGACAGATATAGATTTGTTAAAAACCTGAAACATCTGAAAGAGAAACCAATTAGAGGTATAGCATACAATTCAACTGCAGTCAAGCAAGGCTAGGGATATGGTTCTACTGAATTTATTTAGTAATAAATCTTAAGGAACTCAGAAGGTTTCTTCCACCAAACATATGTTTATACGGCAGGTTCCCCAGACCCATTAAAAATAAATGAATTGTGGAAACATGTACTGAATATTATCTCTGCTTACTGCAACATCAACACGGGATGATTTATAAAGAAAGAAGAAACAAGTTGTAGATTTTCTAATTGAAACAACAGTTTGAAAACTAATTTCTGTAGGGAATGTAATAAATTTCACACGGTTAGGAAATCTGATTCCACATCTGACTGATGATATCTGATATTTTAAAAAAGTCAGTATGGCTGCCCATTGAATTTAGCCTGTCCTTATCCCATGTAGTTTTCAAAAGAAGTCAAGTTGAAAGCACTTTTGATTTTGCCTTTTATGAGATGAATAGAACTAACCTTTGTGAAAACAGTTTAAATTTAACATTGGTAGGAATATTTAGAATTTATTTATTTATTTATTAGATTTGTATGCCGCCCCTCTCCGAAGACTCGGAGCGGCTCACAACAGGACACAATACAAATCCAATGATTAAAACAAATTTAAAACCCTTAATATAAAAAACAATCATACATCTCATACAGACCATACATAAAACGGTAACGGCCCAGGAGAATCAATTTCCTCATGCTTGATGACAGAAGTGGGTTTTGAGGAGTTTGCAAAAGGAAAGGTGGGTGGGGACAGTCCTAATCTCCGGGGAGGGGGTTTGATTCCAGAGGGTCGGGGCCGCCACAGAGAAGGCTCTTCCCCTGGGTCCCGCCAGACAACATTGTTTCATCTACGGGACCTGAAGAAGGCCAACTCTGTGGGACCTAACCGGTCGCTGGGATTCGTGCGGCAGAAGGCGGTCCCGGAGATATTCTGGTCCGATGCCATGAAGGGCTTTATTAACACTGTTCAATTGATATGAAAATAATCTTCTGTGGTCCTGGTTAATTTTCTGGCTGTTTCTGCTTTCTGGGTAAGACAATCCATCAAATACAGAAAGAAAGGGTTGATGTTTCTCTCCTGTGGACTGGTACTGTCTTTGGAGAGAAGAGGAGAACCATCACAATACCATGCCCTTCACTCTTCTTTCCTTGATCAATATTGTTTAAAAGCACACATTTTTTCCATAGGGAAAACTTCCCTATGTCTTCCAAACACAAAAGTAACTAAGCTGAAAGCCTGAAAATACAGGGGAGGTTTATGGGATTGCAAAATTGGTACTCAGGGAGCTTACCTAGTTTACAGGCCATAGACTGTCTACTTTTGATTTAAAGCAAATTTTTTTTGCTTTATACTTTTTATGAAGCAGCCTACATAGATAGACACTTACAGAATCATAACAGCTGCAGTGAAAAGCATATAAAATACTTTTCACATATATTTACTATGAACTCAGATGAATATAGTTTTGAACAAAATTGTTATCTGTCAAAATAGCTGCACAGCAGACACTAAGTACTTCAAGGTTGATGTAAGACACATTTCTGATTAAAGCAAAGTATAAGGTAATGCCTCTTCCCATTCCACTTACACCTGAAGCTTATTCTAATATTATGGTGAAACTGCTTCTCTGTGAATCAAATACTGAATGTATGGCTCACACAGCTCAGGATAAGAGGGTTTCTTGTTTAATTTATTTAAATTTATTAATGTTGTAAGACTAGCCAAAGCTGTTGCTGTAACGCTCCAAATTTCCCATCATTTTTTGACTGATTGCAAGCATTTTCAATCTTCCTAATAGCAGGGCCAGTTTTTAGACTGATGACTATAAGAAAAAGTTGTCAAAGCAGCCACTGTTGGGAACTCCCCATGTATTTAGCCTGACAATCTAACAGCTTTATTAGTGGATACTCTCAAGTATTCATTATCATAGCTGTTATTTCATTGATCATTTTTTGCTAGAAAAATGCAGTACTGTAGTTCAAACAGCTTGATCGTAAGTTTTCAAAGTTTAAGAAAACCAGCTCTTTGAATTAGAACCAAAAGTCAAAGGTCTTTATTTTTTTCTGCATTACATACCAATTAGAACTTCCAAATCCTCCTCAAAAAAAGCTTTAATAGTTCACTTGGCTACTTTCATTCTGTCTAATTTCTGACCCATAGAAGAAAAATTGGAGACTGGATAATTAAGTTCATGGATTTTAAATGCACTGCAATGCCAAAGACAATTAGAAACGCTACAAGCCATGAAAGGTGCCAACTTCTGGTTGTTCAGCAAACTTGTAATTATTTATGCTGTCCTGCTGACCAAGCTGCTATGTAAGGAATTGTATTTATTTTATTTTTATTTATTTATTTTGTCCAATACAAATTGAAAGTTAAAGAGAATAAAAACATGTAGTAGCAAATATCAGGGAAAGGATAGAATAAAAGATATGAGAATAGAATACGTCAATGAAGAATAGAGGAAAGGATATATGAATGGAAGAAAAGATATATAAAATATAGGAGAGACAATTGGACAGGGGATGGAAGACACATTACTGTAGTGCACTTATGCTCGCCCCTTAATTGCTGACTGGTTGTGTGAAAAGATTGCAGAATAGCTAGTATGCACAAATCAATTTTTTTTTTGTGAGCTTCAATAGTGATATGTGAATTGAGAATAAAGTAGACCATTTTTGTAACTGGCTAACAAATCATACTCAACATGTAGTCCTCAATGGAACTACATCCACATGGAGGGAAGTAAGCAATTAAGTATCTCAAGGCTCTTTTTTAAGGCCCTGTACTCTTCAATATCTTCATAAGAAATCTAGATAAGGGAATAGAACAGGAATTTATCAAATCTGCAGATAACACTAAGCTGGCCGGAATAGCCAACATCCCAGAAGACAAGCTCAAGACCCCAAAATATCTGGACAGACCTGAACATTGGGCCCTGTGTAACAAAATGGAATTCAACGTAGATAAAAGTAAGGTTTCCATTTAGGCAAGAAAAACGAACTATGCTATATAGGTATAGACTAGGTGAAGCCTGGCTTAGCGACATTAACTGTGAAAGGGATTTGGAGTCCTAGTTGAGAGTCGCTTAAATATGAGCCAGCAGTGTGTGGCAGCAGCCAAAAAAAGCCAATGCAACCCCAGACTGCATTAATACAGGGACAGAATCAAGATCATGTGATGTTCTACTGTCACATTACAAAGCCTTAGCAAGACCATAGTTGGAATATTGCATCCATGTCTGTTACCACAATATAAGAGTTGAGTTGTTGCGACTGTGGAAAGGGAGCAGAGAAGAGCAACAAGGGGGTTAAATGTTAAAGCATATAAATTGGGTATGCCTAATCCAATGAAAAGAAGGACTAGGCATAACATAACACTGATCCAATATTTGAGGGCGGGTGGTCAAAGACAAGGAAAACTATTGATGCTTTCAAAAACTATTTTCCAAAGCATCAAAAGGCAAAACAAGAAACAATGGTTGGAAATTAAACAAGGAGAGAAGCAACTAGAACTAAGGAACAATGTCTGAACATTGGAAGCAATTAACTAGTAGAATAGCTTGCCTTCAGAAGCTGTGGGTGCTCCATCACTAAATGAATAAGAATAGAATAGAATTCTTTATTGGCCAGGTGTGATTGGACAGACAAGGAATTTGTCTTGGTGCATATGATCTCAGTGTACATAAAAGAAAAAGAAACATTTGTTAAGAATCATGTGGTACAACACTTAATGATTGCCATAGGGGTCAAATAAACAATGAAGAAACAATCAATATTAATTAAAATCTTAGCATACAAGCAACAAGTTACAGTCATATACTGTAGTCCTAATTGGGAGGAAAAGGATGATAGGAATGATGAGAAAAAACTAGTAGAAATAAAAGTGCAGACTTAGTAAAAGGTTTGAGGGAATAATTTGTTCAAATAAATTATTGTTAAACATTTTCAAATAGACCCTGGACAACTATTTGTTTGAATGGCATGGGGTAGGTATTAAGTGGTTTTAAAAGAAAAAGCACATATACAAAAGATAGAAAAAAGAACTAGGCTTCTTTTTTAAAGAAAATATCAAGCAATAAACATCCATTTAAAATGCGTGGGAGACAATTAAAGCGTATTTAAGAAGACTGACAATCACATATATAGCAAGGAAAAATAAAGGAAAAAAGAAAAAATTGGAAATCTTAAATGTAAAACTGAAACAATAGGAATCATTAGTGCAGAAAGAATCACAAAATAATAAATATAAAGAAGAAAGAGATTTAATTAAACATAAGATTAATTTGGCAACCCAGGAAGAAATAAGCCGTGATAGTAGTCATGAAACAAAACTCTTTTTTTGAATATAAAACAAACCTGGGAGATGGTTGGCCCATAAATTAAGGAAACAAACAAACAATAAATATTCATCAATTCAAAGATGAAGATGGAGAATTGCAACACGGAATGGAAGAAAAAAAATCATTATCCAAAACTTCTTTACAATAATATACAGACGATAGGAAATCAAAGAGGCCTTTGAGACCTATTTGAATAATCAAAAATTGCCAATGTTGCTGGAGGAGACACAAACAATGCTTAATAACAAAATAACATTAAGGGAGTTAAAAGAGGCCATAAAAAACCTAATAATAATAATAATAAAACACCGGGGCCATATGGATTACTCAGCGGAGATATATAAAAAAAATACAGGAAAAAAATACAAGAAAAAAATCTTAGAATTATACAACACACTAGTGTTTTATAGTGTATTATTTGGAATGAGAAGCAGGCGAGGATAAAAATAAAAGTGTTACAAGACAAAAGGAAAAAATAAGTTTTGGATTAACAGACTGGAAATTATACATTCAGGCAGCGGCGGTAACATGGCTAAAGGAATGGGTAGTGCTTACAAATAAAATATTATTAACTATAGAAGGCATAACTTGCAGGCAGGTTGGCATAACTTCATCTGAGATAGGAAACATAAAACACATAAGTATTTTTATAGACACTTTGGGAGGGGGAACACTATTGGATGGACATTAAGAAAAAATATTACATAAAATCCACAAATGAATATATTTTATTGAAGTGACAATCTATCCAAATGTGTTAAAATTGGACAATAATAATAATAATAATAATAATAATAATAATAATAATAATAATATAATTTATTGGATCAACAAAACAGTCCTAAATTAAAAGAAGATTTGGTACTGATTGGAATTAAAATAGATTGGTGGCCCTATCTCCAAATTCGATCAAGATATAAAAAAGATTTAGCACAATTTAGATTTCAAAAAGAATACCAAGAACTGGACAAAATTCTACTGGGAAATGAAGAGAAAATGATAACAAAAACAGTAAAAAAGTTATGGTGATTTGGACGCAAAGTTTTCGCGATCTTGAAGCATTTTAACTTTATCACTTCAGTTTTGGTTCTTATTTTGTCATACAGTATTTTTTGTGTTTTTCCAGCTATTCAATGCTTATATTTTTAAGCATCTAACATAATACTCATAATTCTCTTCTTAATTTTCTATTACCTAGATCAGGATTCAGGAGTAGGCTAATTTTAATTACCCCTAAGATTTCTCATTAAAATTCATGGCAAACGGAGAATTTGTACCCAATCCACCTCTATTCAATCATCCTTGGAATTTGCTTCTTCTGTACCTGGAGATTACCATTACTTTTATTTCTGCCACTGCTGCCTTCCTTTTCTCTCTTCTTATTCATACAGATATAGAGTCATGCTGTCATTATTTCCACTTTGAATTTCTTTCATTTTCTTTGTAAGACAGTTAAATTGTTTATCTGGAAATTTAAAAATAGATTTTCTCCCACTGTTTTAGTCTTTCAGCCTCTGCATCACAATGAACATACCAGTAATATTTTATTTGTATACAGTGTACCTACATAGTCCTGAAATGTATACAGACATCATGAACTCATCTTAGAATTTTCTTTACAGTATACAGTGATACCTTGTTTTACAAACTTAATTGGTTCCAGGATGAGGTTCTTAAAGTGAAAAGTTTGTAAGACGAAATAATGTTTCCCATAGGAATCAATGAAAAAGCGATTAATGCGTGCAAGCCCAAAATTCACCCCTTTTGCCAGCCGAAGCGCCCGTTTTTTCGCTGCTGGGATTCCCCTGAGGCTCCCCTCCATGGGAAACCCCACCTCCGGACTTCTGTGTTTTTATGATGCTGCAGGAGAATCCCAGCAGGGGAATCCCAGCATCGCAAAAACGAGCGCTTTGCTGGCAACGGAAATCCGGAGGTGGGGTTTCCCAGCAAAGGGAGCATCAGTGAAATCGCAGCATTACAAAAACACTGAAGTCCTCGAAACCCCACCTCAGGACCTCCGTGTTTTTGCGATGCTGTGATTTCACTGAGGCTCCCCTCGCTGGGAAACCCCACCTCCGGACTTCAGTTGCCAATGAAGCGCCCGTTTTTGCACTGCTGGGATTCCTCTGCTGGGATTCCCCTGCAGCATCACAAAAACACGGAAGTCCGGAGGTGGGGTTTCCCATGAAGGGGAGCCTCAGGGGAATCCCAGCAGCGCAAAAACTGGTGCTTCGCTGGCAATGGAAGTCCGGAGACAGGGCATCCCAGAGGTGGCGGTGGGTTTGTAAGGTGAAAATAGTTTGTAAGAAGAGGCAAAAAAATCTTAAACCCCGGGTTTGTATCTCGAAAAGTTTGTATGACAAGGGGTTTGTAAGACGAAGTATCACTATATATTAAGTGGGTTATTTATGCAATTCAATCTGAAAGCATTCATCTTACAGATATGTTAGAAATGCAGACAACTTGTACTACAGTGAAAAGCATGGATAAAAGGCCAAGTAATTTGCACAAAAATGTCAAGAATGATGTGGTTATAGAAAAATTTATTTGGCTAGCACGAGTAAAAAAGAGGGCTGTGAAAATATACTGCTCAAAAAAAATAAAGGGAACACTTAAACAACACAATATAACTCCAAGTAAATCAAACTTCTGTGAAATCAAACTGTCTACTTAAGGAGCAACACTGAGGAACAATAAATTTCACATGTTGTCAGCACATTCAACTTTCTACAGAACAAAGTATTCAATGAGAATATTTCATTCATTCAGATCTAGGATGTGTTCTTTCAGTGTTCCCTTTATTTTTTTGAGCAGCATATTTATGGACCCCTCGCATCCTGGACATAAATTGTTTTATCTCCTACCCTCAAAACATCACTATAGAGCAGTATTTCCCAACCTTGGCAACTTGGCTGGGGAATTCTGGGAGTTGAAGTCCAAATATCTTCAAGTTGCCAAGGTTGGGCAACACTGCTATAGAGCATGGCACACCAAGACAACATGGCACACCAAGACAATAAGGTTTTTTCCTGAATGCTGTCACTCTGCTAAACAAATAATTCTCTCACCACGGTGAAACTATTCACCAAGGTTGCATTACTATTACAATTAGTTTTTCTCATTGTTCCTATTACCCACCTCCTATCACTTATGACTGTATGACTGTAACTTGTTGTTTTAATACTTATGATTTATATTAATATTGTTTCCTGGTTGCTTATTTGTACCCTATGACAATCATTAAGGGTTGTACCTCATGATTCTTGAAAAAAAATGTATCTTTTCTTTTACACTGAGAGCATATGCACCAAAGACAAATTCCTTGTGTGTCCACACTTAGCCAAATAAAGAATTCTATTTTATTCTATTCTATTCTATCCTATCCAGACAGCTGTTTATCACTAGTCATCTTATAATGGAAGAAGTCTGCAACACATTTAAAAAACATGAGCTTTTATGAGCTACAGCTCAATTTATTCTTTAATAACATTTTCCACTTAGAAAAGGTGCTATTAAACTTTCTGATTTTTTGCTGGTTCTCTTCCTATAATATCCCAATAGTGGGGCATCATAGGATTTCTGGTACCTGCAGAACATTCTGGGATCATCTAAGATTTATAGTTCCAAAAGTGGGCAATAACTAGATTTAGTATCTTATAGGAAAAAGTACAGATTTCACTCTTCCTGTTGTGTCTGATTCTAGGTACTCATCTGTTTCATAGCCAAGGAGCCAGCATTGTCTGAAGATAATTTCCGTAGTCACAGGGCCAGCATGACTATAAACTGAGTTCTATGGAATGCTCTATCCTTCCTATTGAAATTGTACCTATTTACCTACTCACATTAGCATGCCTTCAAACTGCCAGATAGGACCACTTTAACCAAGTTGGATCTCAAAAACGGGCTGTCAGCTTTCTAGCTGACAAATCCATGCTAGGAAGGCTAGATCAAACAATAACATGTCTACAAAACGGGGCAGAAAAACAGATGGTTGATTAATTGTTTTATTGAGATGGTGAGGTGGTTGAGCAGTTAAGACACTGGGCTTGTTGGCTGGAAATCCAACAGCTCAGGTTTGACACCTGAGTGCCAAAGTGTTCGGAAACTTCAGATCGTGCAGAATGCAGCTGCGAGAGCAATCATGGGCTTTCCCAAATATGCCCATGTCACACCAACACTCCGCAGTCTGCATTGGTTGTCGATCAGTTTCCGGTCACAAGTCAATGTGTTGGTTATGACCTATAAAGCCCTTCATGGCACCGGACCAGGTTACCTCAGGGACCGCCTTCTGCTGCACGAATCCCAGTGACCAGTTAGGTCCCACAGAGTGGGTCTTCTCTGGGTCCCGTCAACCAAACAATGTCGCTTGGCAGGGCCCAGGGGAAGAGCCTTCTGTGTGGTGGCCCTGGCCCTCTGGAACCAACTCCCCCCAGAGATTAGAATAGCCCCCACCCTCCTTGCCTTTCGTAAGCTGCTTAAAACCCACCTCTGCCGCCAGGCATGGGGGAATTGAGATACACTTTCCCCCTAGGTGTTTACAATTTTATGCATGGTATGTCTGTATGTATGATTGGTTTTTATAATAATGGTTTTTTAACTGTTTTTAGTATTCGATTATTGTTATATGCTGTTTTGCTACTGTTGTTAGCCGGCCTGAGTCTGCCGAGAGGGGCGGCATACAAATCCAATCAATCAATCAATCAACCAACAAACAAACAAACAAACAAACAAATAAATACGACAGGATGAGATCCTGTCCTCAACCCTGTCAATCTAGCAGTTTGAAAGAATGCAAATGTAAGTAGATACATAAGTACCACTTTGATGGGAAGGTAACAGCACTCTGTGATGTCATACTGGCCACATGACCATAGACATGTCAAATAGTGCTGGTTCAGTGGCCTTGAAATGGAGATGAGCACTGTCCCTATAGTCAGCAACAACTAGCAGAATAAAATCTGCAGAGTCCTTTTACCTTTATTAATCAAAGTAAGCTTTGATTAATAATTTTATTATAGGATTCAAGGACAACAGGATAGATAGTAGTGGACTGATTTAGGAAACCAAGTCCTAGGAAAAGAAATTCTCAGCCAGATGTAAAGAAATGAAATTGTGTGATAAACCAGATAACTGTTTCTTTTGCTATAGCACCTGGTTCAAATGTACTGGGATATCAGCTCCTTGCAAGAGAGATTTATAAAAAATGCTTCAATGACTAGAAAACCATTCCTTAAAAGTGAAAGAGATTGACTACAAGGCTAGCATCAAGATTCATGTGATAACTGGTTGGCAGAGCTGCTGCATTTATATACGTTGCACAAGCTTGAGTTTTTAAAGGTATGGGTGTAGAATAAAACCAACAAGCAGCTGTTTTAACTGGTCCCAGCACGACCATATCTTTGCATAATGTTTCACTGGAGATTGGACCAAACTGCAAAGCCAGCAACCAAAAGCAAAATTCAATTTTCAGAAGAACATTAGTTCATTTTTATGGTATTGTTTCCCTTCCCCAATCTAATTCACCCAAACAGCTCTTTGGGTCTTTAAGTAGTATTTGATCGCATTCAATTTATTATACATCTTCCTCCTGGATTTCAAGTGCTGTGATCCTTAAGATCCTTGGTCTTAATATACTGCTCAAAAAAAATAAAAGGAACGCTCAAATAACACATCCTAGATCTCAATGAATGAAATTCATTCTCATTGAATATTTCTTTTGCACAACTATTCCATTTGCACAACATCATAGCTGTCAATCAGTGTTCCTTCCTAAGTGGATATTTTATTCATTCATTCATTCATTCATTCATTCATTTATAATAAGGGTTTTTACTTGTTTTATTAAATTGGATTGTTACATGTTGTTTTTTATCATTGTTGTTAGCCGCCCCGAGTTTGCGGAGAGGGGCGGCATACAAATCCAATAAATAATAATAATAATAGTCCAATACATAATACACATTGAAGAGAATAGATATGTAGTAATATAACTAAAGAAATGAATAGAAGAAAAGAAAAGATATAAAAGTATATGTGGACAAATTTGAAAGGAAGAAAAGATAAATGAGATAAGGAGAGACAATTGACAGGATAGTTTGATCTCACAGAAGTTTGATTTACTTGAAGTTACATTCTGTTCTTTAAGTGTCCCCTTTATTTTTTTTGAGCAGTGTATTTCAGGCTATCCACTTGACCAAACGTCAATAACAATAACCTCCCTCTAAACATGCCAGAGAATTAGAGCAGCTTTCTTCAATGTGTCCTCTAGGCCAGTGTTTCCCAACCTTGGCAACTTGAAGATATTTGGACTTCAATTCCCAGAATTCCCCAGCCAGCATTCGCTGGCTGGGGAATTCTGGGAGTTGAAGTCCAAATATCTTCAAGTTGCCAAGGTTGGGAAACACTGCGCTAGGCGTGCCAAATCCCAGGATTGTGACTAGAGAATGTCACCTAATGCACGTGGGCTGCACCAAACCGAGGAACCGCGTGTAAAAGAAACCTCAGGTTCCTGGCGCTCCTCATGCTCCTTCCCGCACAGCAGCAATCCTCCTACGCATCTCCGCTAACATCCTTCTCCCAGGTTGCTTGACTGGCCGCGCTTCAAAGTCCTCTCACGAGCGCCAGTCTTCGCAGCAACACCCGGCAGGTTCCTCCGCAGCCGCCACTTCGGAAACTTTGAAGGCGGGGAAGAGCAAGGGAAGCCGCCTTTTTCGACCGGCCAGTGGCTTGGAGCGAGCATTCATCAGGACGCTTCGTTTGCGCGGGCTTTTGCAAGCGTGAGGGAAAAAGAAACAGCAAAGGGAAGCGCGCTTAGTTTGCCGCTCGCGCCGCTTCGGCTTTAAAGTTTCGGGATTCTCCGTCGCCCACGTGTACTCTATTCCGCATCAAAATTGAATGCTGCTCTTTTTGAAGACCTAGCCTGTCGGGATCTTTTCGTCCAGTTTAAGAAAAAAAAGGGCGGGTACTTCACTGAAGGAGGCTCTAATTCTTATCCCTAGTGTAAATAAAACAACCACCCGCGACCACGAGGAGCGAGGGAAGGGCAGAAGCTCCATCCTGAGCTATGCGGTCCCTCAACATTACGCCGGAGCAATTCGCGCAGCTCTTGCGCGACAATAACGTAACCCGCGAGCAGTTCATCGCGCTCTATGGGCTCCAGCCGCTGGTCTACATCCCGGAGCTACCCGAGCGCGCCAAGCTCGCCTTCATGCTCATTTGCGCGGCCATTTTCGGCCTGGCGCTCTTCGGCAACTGCCTGGTGCTCTACGTGGTGACCCGCCGCAAAGCCATGCGGACCGTCACCAACATCTTCATCTGCTCGCTGGCCCTCAGCGACCTGCTCATTGCTTTCTTCTGCGTGCCGTTCACTCTGCTGCAGAATATCTCCAATAATTGGCTGGGAGGTAAGCTTGGAGAGGCTGCTTGGGGAGCCTCGTCCTAGCAGACGGGCGCTTTTTTCTGTCAGCGGTGTGGGCTTTATTAAGAACCTGTGCCTCGAAGCCATCCCCGCATAGCTTTCTAAGTTCCTTAAGGTTATGTTTAGGTGGGCAAATGAGGGAATGAAAGAATGCGCCAAGTGGGTGTCAGTAATTGACTTTGTAATAGAGAAAAAAGTATTCTTCAATCTTTAGAGAGGTAACCTCTTAGTCGCTTCTTTCTATTTCTCTTCTTATTGGGAAGTGTATGTGTGGAAGGTAGATTTTTTCCGTTTGCAAAAGTCCTTTCTTAATGGACTTGCTTAACGTGTATTGGCATTAGTGCTGTGTTGAGGAATCTGGAACCCAATGTTAATTCTTATTATTTGAGAATTCGCTACTGGCAAAATTCAACTTGGTGCTGGACACATTGAACACACAGTGAACACATTGGGAAAAGCTGGTTTCCATTCGTTGTTCTCATACCAGTATTAGTAGCTCAATGGTAGAAGGTATAAGGGGCGTGCATAAGTGCACTAGTGTGCCTCCAGTCCCCTGTCCTATTGTCTCTCCTATATCTCATATCTAATATCTACTATTCTTCTATTCTAATCTTATACTACTGTACTCTCATTAGCCTTCTATTCTCTATTTGATATATTCTATTCCTAAGTTTTCACTTCTATTCTTTCTCTAATATATTTTACTCGAGTATAACCTCTATAACCTTCATTGTGTATTGCTGTGTATTGGACAAAATAAATAAATAAATAATAAATGTGGCAATCATACAATATGACCTTTATATTTAGGCAGTGAAACTTTTAATATGTATAACTTCTTATTATTACAGATGGAAGATATAAACTATCATCTTAGTATCTAATTTTAATGAGTACAGTGTTTTGTATGGATTATTTTCATGGTCATTGTAACTTGCTACAGAACAGTGTTCAGGACTGTTCAGAAAACTGTCTTTGACACTGCTAGTACTTAATTAGGAATTGTACAGTATCTGTATGTATGCAATCATACTGAAAAATGAGTATACATATACATAACATTAGCTCTCTTAGCATTTTAAAAGTATGCATTTGTTTTATCAGAAACAGTATTTCTCATTCTCAAGTATCTACTGACTTTTTAAAACCTGGCATAGATTTATTTGAGAAAATAAGATTTTTGTGATGCTGGAAAGGACTCCTGCCTTTGCAGATCTAATATTATATTGAAGTAGTTGAAAAAATTGTTTATATTAATATTAATTTCATATTTGTAGTGGATTATGATCCATTATGTAATAGCATCCTTGATCTCTAGTCCCATCTTCTAACCCTATCAGAATTAAAAACTGGTAAATGACCTGTCCAAAAAAATCATTCCATTCATTTCACTTCAGAATTAGGCTACAGGAGAACTAATAATATAATGTATTCAAAACCACAGTTCTGTGGTTTTATCATAATGCACAATAATCAAGCATAAGATTGAACTATAAAAATTAATTGGAGTATGTTTATATGAGCTTCATCACCTATAATCCTAGCCTGAGACAGCAACTCCTTTTAACAGGTTTTATGTTTATTTATTTGTTTATTCATTGAAATTTGTCAGATGAAAAAAAGAGAATAAAAATAAATGATGGCTTATAGGCACGCCAGTGCACTTATGCACTCCCCCTCTACTGACCACTTAAGTATGAAGTAAGGTCCACAGAAGTCAACAAGTTTAGAAGGATTTACATTGAATTTAAATCGCTTTTTTGCATGCATATTATTGTGATTAAAAGAAAAAGTCATTTGCAGGTAAAACATTACCATATATAATTTTGTATGCAATACCTAGGTCTGACGGGAAGCGATGCAGTTCTGAGTTGCCCAAACTCAGAATTTCGAGCCTAGTAGCATACAAATTCTATTGTATACAGAAGAGTGCAAAACTTTTCTTGTGCAGTACTTCTGAATCCACTCAATCTTCTTGGTGTTTTTGACTGTATTTTGCAGTCAAAAACACATTGTGTTTATGTATGTCCTAGTGCCATGATAGCAAACCTATGGCACATGTGCCAGAGATGGTACGTAGAGCCTTCTCTGGGCATGTTCTCCAGCTACTCTTCCGGCATGTGCATGTGTGCCAGCCAATTAGTTTTTGCATTAGTGTTGGAGTGTCTGAGACTAAGGGGCTTAGATGTTGTGCCTTTGTCATGGTCAGACCATTTTCTACTATGACTTGTCTTCAAGTGTCCAATCCTCCCCCGCAGGGAGGCAGAACCGACTAGGTAGTTCTGCCCCAGATGCCTGATGGACCCGGAGGGCTTTCAGAAGGCGCTTGGGTTTTACCAGATACACTCATCCAGGCCCCAACATCCTCCAGGCACTGGCACATCACTTCCACTGCTTCGTTGGCTGCACATGGGATGGAGATGTATAACTGGGTATCATCGGCGTATTGATGATACCTCACCCAGTGGTTTATGTAGATATTAAATAGCGGGGGAGAGGACCGACCCCTGAGGTACCCCACAAGGGAGAGACCTAGAGGTCGACCTCTGACCCCCCCACTAACACCGATTGTGACCGACCAGAGAAGTAGGAGAACCACTGAAGAACAGTGCCTCCCACTCCCAATCCCTCCAGTCGGTGCAGAAGGATACCATGGTCGATGGTATCGAAAGCTGCTGAGAGGTCAAGAAGCACCAGGACAGAGGACAAGCCCCTGTTCTGGGTGCACCAGAGATCATCCATCAACGCGACCAAAGCAGTTTCCGTGCTGTAGCCGGGCCTGAATCCAGACTGCTGAGGACCTAGATAATCGGCTTCTTCCAAGGACCGCTACAGTTGAAGCGCCACCACCTTCTCAATAACCTTCCCCATAAAGGGAAGGTTGGAGACTGGACGGTAGTTATTGAGCACGGCTGGGTCCAGGGAAGGTTTCATGAGGAGGGGGCGCACAAGTGCCTTCTTATAAGGAGCCGGAAAGGACCCCCTCCCCAAGGAGGCGTTGACAATCTCCTGGACCCAGCTCCGCGTCACGTCTCGACTGGCCGAAACCAACCAAGAGGGACACGGATCCAGTAGACAGGTGGCGGAACTCACAGCTCCAATGGCCTTGTCCACTTCATCAGGTGTCACCAAGTCAAACTCCTCCCAGACAGATGGGTAAAGACATTTAGCCCCAGTCACCTCAACTGACTCGTCGTCAGTCGACTCTGTTTTACAATTGGAGTCGAGGTCCGCTCGAATCCGAGCGATTTTATCAGCGAAAAACGTGTTAAAATCCTCGGCACTACTCTGCAAGGGCTCCCCAACTCCCTCCTGGTTAAGAAGGGAGCGGGTTACCCTAAACAGAGCGGCAGGGTGGGATTCCGCTGATGCAATCAAGGCGGCATGATACGTGCATCCTGCCGCCTTGAGTGCCACTTTGTAAGTCATAATATGAGCTCTTACAAGTGTTAGATCGGATTCGGACTTACTCTTCCTCCATCGCTTCTCTAGACATCTCTTCTGGTGTTTTAACTCCCGGAGCTCTTCTGGTGTTTTAACTCCCGGAGTTGAACCATGGAGCTCTACGGGGTCTAGTGCCACGGAGAGGTCGCAACGGCGCAATCCGGTCGAGAGCCTCCGCTGCAGCCTTGTTCCAGACCTCAGCAAGAGACTCTGCCGAACTGTGGATGAGTGCATTTGGAATAACCCCAAGCACCCTCTGAAAGCCCTCTGGGTCCATCAGGCGTCTGGGGCGGAACTTCTTAATCGTTTCCACCTCCCTGTGGGGAAGGATTGGAGCCAAGAAGTGAAGCCGCAGTAGAAAATGATCTGACCATGACAAAGGCAGCACTTCTAAGCCCTTTAGTCTCAGATCATTATTCAATTGCTCAGAGAGGAATACCATGTCGGGTGCGTGCCCCCCCTCATGAGTCGGACCCTGCACTACTTGAGTCAGGTCCATGGCTGTCATGGTGGCCATGAACTCCTGTGCTATCCCAGAGGTTTCACTGAGCGACGGCAAGTTAAGGTCCCCCAAGACCATAAGCCTGGGGAACCCCACCGCCAGCCCGGCTACCTCCTCCAGCAGCACAGGCAGGGTTGTTGACACGCAGCTGGGAGGCAGGTACGTGAGTAACAAGCCCACCTGAACCCCTAAATCCAACTTCACCAGGAGGGACTCGCAACCCGCAATCTCTGGAGCAATGAGTCTATGCAGGCACAGGCTCTCCTTGGCTATAATAGCCACTCCTCCCCCCCTTCCCTGGGGTCAAGGCTGATGCCATATCCGAAACCAGGCTGGGCAGATTTCAGAGAGAGGAACTCCTCCCTCCGGGCCCAGCCAGGTTTCGGTCACACAAGCCAGGTCGGCCTCCTCATCCAGGATCAAATCCCGGATGAGGAGAGCTTTATTTACCACCAACCTGGCATTGAGTAGCAACAGCTTGAGCCCAGGGCCAGACTTACACTCATCACCAGTGCCTTGAGTTAAGCTCATGGAGCCGGAAGAAGGGATCGCTATTAAGCAGCGATCCCTCCTTTCCCTGGAACGGCTAGCTCCATGGCTTCCGCCATACCTGCCTCTCCCCAGCAAAACAGGGATATTTTGACCCTCTGCCACCCCAGAGATAAGTGTTTCCCCACCTCCTGCCCTTCCAGGGTCAGGTGTGCCTGAAATTTCATTCATATCATATTCATTCATTTCATACATATTATAATCCCACCCACCCTGCCCGTTCCATCTATCACTCCCTTCCCATTAATTTCCATTCACAATATTCCATTCATTCCAATAATTAATAACATAATCCCATTCAGTCATACCATAAATACATTGATCCTTAAAAATAGTTAAAAAATTAAAAATATATAATACATATATCAGAAATATAAAAATAGCCTAGATGTACTAATTAATGATCAATTACTCTAAAACTAGTACTAGATGTCAAATTATTAAATATTTTTAAAGACCAAAATACAGGGGAAAAATCAGTTAAAAATCAGTTAGTTAGCAGTTCTTAGATCATCAACAGCTAGGTGGCGCCAGACTCTGAGTCAATTAAGTTCTGGAAAAGTCCAGCATAAATGTCCAAGTCTATAAATAATGAGTCCCCGGGGGGGAAAAATCTCTTTAGTGCCGTCCGCTGCCACTGCCTGGCACTCCCAGTTTGTAAATTTTGTCTCAAATTATTATTAATTCGGACTCCTGCGTCTCTACAGCTCCTCCGACTCTCAGTGTTCGCTCGGGTTACCCTGTGATAGTTACTGTTCTTACTGGGCAACAACTCCAGTTCTCCACACTCTCCTCTCACCGCGATACCGCACAGTCTCTCAGTAATGCCGAACAGCCTCAGAACAGCTCCTCGCCCTCTCCTCAGCCTCGGCCATCCTTCTCTCTCTGCAGTAACCTCCTTTCCCTCGATAATGACAGCCCCCTTGGTAATGACAGCTCTAGTATAATCCTTCGCTCCGACGGCTCCAACGATCCCTCCAATGCCAGGTACCCCCACCATTTGGCGCCACAGCATCCCAGGTCTGTCTGTCTGTCTGTCTTGGTCTTAAGGCCCAGCTCTGGCTCTCTGCTCCTCACTTGCTTGCGGCGGCCACACAATTAAATGGTGGCCGCCATTTTCCGAATCCCAACTGATCGAGTTCGGCAGCAAGAGATGATCAAGAATGCCACAGGGAGTTAAAGCACACAGCATACAGCTCTTCCGAGGCATACAGGTCTTCTCTCTAGCTTGATCTTGCAGCCCAGCTCGCAGTCTCTGTCCCTTGATCACTCGCGGCAGTTTACGGCGGTTGCAGAATTAGATGGCGGCCGCAATTTTCCGAGTTACAGCTGATCGAGTTCCAATGTCTCCATGGCAAAAAAGACTGAAAGCACTACAGAGAGACACGGGATGCAGCTCTTCCGAAGCAGAACTTCTCACCTCCGGGTGAGTTGGCCTTCTCTGGGTCCCATCGACTAAACAATGTCATCTGGCGCACCCCAGGGGAAGAGCCTTCTCTGTGGCGGCTCCGGCCCTCTGGAATTAACTCCCCCCAGAGATTAGAACTGCCTTTTGTAAATTGCTGAAAACCTACCTATGTCGCCCCCTGCTAATAAGGTTTATGTATGGTATGACTGAGTCTTTGGAGAGGGATGGCATACAAATCTAATTAATAATAATAATAGTAATAGTAATAGTAACAACATGGCTTTTCCAAATATTATTATTATTATTATTATTATTATTATTATTATTATTATTATTATTATTTGGAAAAGCCATGTAATCAATTCATGGAAGAGATTTGTTTTAAGCTTCATGGTTGTAGTTGTCTTTGTAGTTGAATTCTGAATGGAGAGTTTTAGTCTTTTATTTGAAATACTTACACTGCTCTAGGGAGTTTCTCTATTATTGTACGATCATCAAAGTCTTATTCTTTGCATGGTGCAATTGGGGATATAATTGTTATACATTGCTTTACAGTGATCCCTCGAGTTTCGCGATCTCGAGCTTCGCGAAACGCTATATCGCGAGTTTTCTACCCGGAAGTAACACCACCATCTGCACGCATGCGTAGATGGTGGAGTTTGCATTACCGCCGGGCAGATCAGCTGCTAGGCGGCCAAAGGAACCTTCCCTGGGTCTTCCCGCCGGCATGGGGGGCTTCCTAGCACCCCCCCGAACCCCCAACCCGGGTTTGGGGGGGTGCTAGGAAGCCCCCCATGCCGGGGGAGACCTTTTAAAACACCCGTGCCGCTTCCCAGCTGAGTCCTGAAGCCAAGCGCAGAAGTTCCAAAGGCGCTTGGCTTCAGGACTCAGCTGGGAAGGGCGCGGCTGTTTGAAAAGGTGGCAGTCGGCCTGGGGGGCTTCCCAGTACCCCCCCCAACCCTGTCTCCTGCCGCCGGTTTAGCCAGGAGAGGAGCGGCAAAGTGACTTGGAGGAATGGGAAACTCAAACCGCCCAGTTTCAGCTTTCCATTCCTCCACGTCACTTCGCCGCTCCTTCTGGCTGGTGGGGGGGGGGGAGTTAGGAAGGTTCTACTTCTCCCCCCCAGCCAAAAACTCAAAGCCTGTCTCCTGCCACACAGTTTAGCCAGGAGAGCAGCGGCGAAGTGACTTGAAGGAATGGGAAACTCAAACCGCCCGGTTTCAGCTTTCCATTCCTCCACGTCACTTTGCCGGGGGAGTCTGGGAGGGAAGATGACGCGCCGGCAGCACAGGGGCGAGGGGTGGGAGGCAAAGCTCTGCGGGTACAGCCCCTTTCGGCCAAGCCTCCCCCCCCCGCCAAGCAGCCAGGGAAGCCGAGCCGGGCGTGACGGCGGCGGCGCTGCTGCTCCGGTCGCCCGATCGTGTCCTGCCTCCTGCGCCGATGTTCCACGCCTGGCTCGGCTTCCCTGGCTCCGTGGCCGGGGAGGCTTGGCTGAAAGTGGCTGGAGCCGCAGAGCTTTGCCTCCCCCCCCCCCTGTGCCGCCCGCGCGTCATCTTCCCTCCCAGACAAAAAGGCCACCCTTCGGCTCTGCAGTTCCAGCCCCTTTCGGCCGAGCCCACCCGGCCAAGGAGCCAGGGAAGCCGAGCCGGGCGTGGCGGCGGCGGCTTCCTTCGGGGGCAACGCCAGCAAGAGGGTCTTCGCCCTCTTGCTGGCGTGCGTGGGCGGTGGGGAAGACCCTCAGCTGCTAGGCGGCCCAAGGAATCTCCCATGGGTCTTCCCCACCGCCCACGCACGCCAGCAAGAGGGGGAAGACCCTCTTGCTGGCGTTGCCCCCGAAGGAAGCCGCCGCCACCACCGCTTCTTCTTCCTTGCGCCCCCGCTGCCTCTCCGCTCTCTTGGGTGGCGGAGCGAAGGAAAACAAGAAGACCCTCTTCTCCAACACGCCCGGAGGAAAGCGGGGGGAAGGGAGGAGAGAGAAGGAAGCCAGGCACGAAGAGTGTCCATGAGGGGGAAGAGACCCCCGCGCCGGGCAGGCCCACCGAAGCGGGAAGAGGGGGCGTGCACCCGGGCCTGGCTAGAGCGCTTGATCTGCGGGCGCCTTAAAAGGGGGTGTGGACTCCTGGGAGGCCTTGGCGGTGGAAGGGGACACACTCGAAGCCTCAGCCGCCTGTCATAAGCGTCCTCTGAGGGAAAAAGAAAGAGTCCGAGCTTGCCGTCCGGAAACGTTGAAGCGCCCTCACAAGCAAGAGGGGGAAGACCCATGGAAGGTTGGAACTGCAGAGCCGAAGGGCGGCCTTTTTGTCTGGGAGGGAAGATGACGCGCGGGCGGCACAGGGGCGAGGGGGGGGGGAGGCAAAGCTCTGCGGCTCCAGCCACTTTCAGCCGAGCCTCCCCGGCCACGCAGCCAGGGAAGCTGAGCCGGGCGTGACGGCGGCGGCGCTGCTGCTCCGGTCGCCCGATCGTGTCCTGCCTCCTGCGCCGATGTTCCACGCCCGGCTCGGCTTCCCTGGCTCCGTGGCCGGGGAGGCTTGGCTGAAAGTGGCTGGAGCCGCAGAGCTTTGCCTCCCCCCCCCCCTGTGCCGCCCGCGCGTCATCTTCCCTCCCAGACAAAAAGGCCACCCTTCGGCTCTGCAGTTCCAGCCCCTTTCGGCCGAGCCCACCCGGCCAAGGAGCCAGGGAAGCCGAGCCGGGCGTGGCGGCGGCGGCTTCCTTCGGGGGCAACGCCAGCAAGAGGGTCTTCGCCCTCTTGCTGGCGTGCGTGGGCGGTGGGGAAGACCCTCAGCTGCTAGGCGGCCCAAGGAATCTCCCATGGGTCTTCCCCACCGCCCACGCACGCCAGCAAGAGGGGGAAGACCCTCTTGCTGGCGTTGCCCCCGAAGGAAGCCGCCGCCACCACCGCTTCTTCTTCCTTGCGCCCCCGCTGCCTCTCCGCTCTCTTGGGTGGCGGAGCGAAGGAAAACAAAAAGTTTCCCTTTCTGCAGCTCCTGCCTCCCGCCCACCCAAGACAATAAGAGCGGAAGAAGACCCTCTTCTCCAACACGCCCGGAGGAAAGCGGGGGGAAGGGAGGAGAGAGAAGGAAGCCAGGCACGAAGAGTGTCCATGAGGGGGAAGAGACCCCCGCGCCGGGCAGGCCCACCGAAGCGGGAAGAGGGGGCGTGCGCCCGGGCCTGGCTAGAGCGCTTGATCTGCGGGCGCCTTAAAAGGGGGTGTGGACTCCTGGGAGACCTTGGCGGTGGAAGGGGACACACTCGAAGCCTCAGCCGCCTGTCATAAGCGTCCTCTGAGGGAAAAAGAAAGAGTCCGAGCTTGCCGTCCGGAAACGTTGAAGCGCCCTCACAAGCAAGAGGGGGAAGACCCATGGAAGGTTCCTTGGGCCGCCTAGCAGCTGATCTGCTCGGCAGCGCAGGCTGCTGCTGCGCTGCCGAGCAGATCAGCTGCTAGGCGGCCCAAGGAATCTTTCATGGGTCTTCCCCTCTTGCTGGCGAGGTGAGCGGGCGGGCAGCGGACAAGTGGCGGGCAGCGGGCTGGCGGTGCGGAAGTAAAAACACCATGGAAAAGTGGCACGCATGCGCAGATGGTGTTTTTACTTCCGCACCGCTATATCGCGAAATTTCGATTATCGCAAGGGGTCCTGGAACGGAACCCTCGCGATAATCGAGGGACTACTGTATACTCTTATTTTGTTGCACATGTGAATATTTAGGCCACTAGTTCCACATCTCAGAGCTATTGAATTTTATGACTCCTTAAGGGCTCATAGTGAGCTTAGAAAATGGTGTTGATTTTGGAAATTACTGCACAAATGGTAAATGATGGATAAGAATAAGCATTTCTAATGTAGGTAAGCTACATCACTGAAGTCTTTGTACTTAGAACTTAATGTAGTTCACCATTAGTAATTTTTCATGTCACTAAATAGAGTTGTAAAAATTCATTTTGTATTTACATAGGAAAATCTGAGGTATATTTAAAGGGATATTTACACACATAACTGCTTCCCTAGATTGTGTGTGTGTCTCTGTGTGTCCCCCCACACATGTGCGTGTGTGTTTAATAGAGGAAGAGGAAATTGATTTCAAACAAAACCACAAGAGTCCTGTAGCAAGCTTAAATAAAATCACACTCATTTGTATTAACCTTTTAAAGACTAAAATAACTACAAAGCTAAATTACTGAATGCTACTTGATTAGATTTAGACACTAACTGCAGATAGTACTCTGGTACAATGGTAATTGAGATTGAAATTTTTATTGCTAATCAATATGATTGCAAAGTATGAAGTCATATAAGCAGTAATGGGCTGCTGCTCCAACGGGGAGAGGGGGACACAGTGGTGGTAGTAAGTTTATGTATTGAATACTTAATATTTTTTTATTGCCCTTCCTTCTCTAGTACCTTAGTATGATCCTTAATGACTTTTAAAATAGGAAATAATTAAATAGTATGTTTTTACCCATAAACGCTTTAATCATTTTAATCATTATCTAGAACTGAACTTTGATAGCAATTGAAGAAAATTGAGCTACTTGCCTAATCTGTTATTATACTGAACTTTGTAGGTTCAGTACAAGACATTAAAATGTTATTGTGCTCCTCAACAAATAATGCTGTCTAGCATTTGTCCTCTTTGTGGCTATTCAATTAACGTGATTTAATCAAGTGAAAAAGAGTCCAAGCACCTAGTTGAAAACTTAGCTTGATCGGTAAGCCACTCCCACCCAGTCACATGACCTTTAAGCCACCCCTGGTCACATGATAATCAAGCCACTCTCACCTGGTCACATGAACATCAAGCCACACCCACACAATAAGCCACACCCACAATGTGGTAGTAAAAATTGTTGCAGCCCTTCACTGCATATAACCATATTGCTTGATGGCAGCAATTCTAGCTCTCTCAGTTTTGGTGGTAACATAAGGTCCACCCAGGTCATTAAACAAAAACCTCATGTGATCATGACTTCTCATTGTCTATTGGCTTCCCCATTGACTTTGCAGGAAAATTGAAAATTGTAATCATGTGACAGGGAGGATGCTATGATAGCCAGAACTCCAAGGACTGGTGGTGAGTTTCCCCTTGTTCTGCATTGTCCTAACTTTGAACATTCACTTAATGAATAACCCATAACCTGAAAATTACCTGTAACGATGCACTAAAAAATAACGCTACAAGACAGAGCTACTGTATATGAGATTATGCAGAACTGTATACTGTATATATTAAACTGAGTCATTATGCCTTCCTCTTCTTCCGGTTGTGCCCCACCAATTTAACTGTATATCCTTTATCTTAAAATTATTAAATATTACTAGTTCCTCATCAGAGAATAAGATAAATATTCATTTAGTAGATGTAAAATATCTACTAAGATTGCTTATGGTATTTGGATTCCTTGACTCAAATAGGAATATTTCTGATTCCATTTATTTGTTGGTTTGTTTATCAAACATGTATAGGATAATAGTAATTTGTATATACATAACATAAGTTTAAAAAATGATAAAAGAGGACAGTATGACAGGGATGGTAGGCACAGTGGTGCACTTATGCACACCCCTTATACACCTCTTAGAAACGGGGAGAGGTTGACTGTAGACAATCTAAGGTTAAAGTTTTTGGGATTTGGGGAAGAAACCACAGAGTCGGGTATTGCATTCCAGGCACTGATCAGTCTTGCTGAAGTCATATTTTATGCAGTTGAGTTTGAAGTGGTTCACATTTAGTTTGAATCTATTATGTACTCGTGTATTGCTGTGGTTGAAGGCGACGTAGTTGTAAATTGTCTAATCCCAGTATTTCAAGTCTGGTGAAATAAGGTACTTTGTTGTGAGTGGAGGAGTGAAATATTCTTCTTGTGAATACTGTGTTCCCTTGATTTTCACGGGGGATGCGTTCCGAGATCGCCCGCGAAAGTCGAATTTCTGCAAAGTAGAGATGTGGAAGTAAATACACTATTTTTGGCTATGAACAGTATCCCAAGCCTTCCCTTAACACTTTAAACCCCTAAATTACAATTTCCTATTCCCTTAGCAACCATTTAGATTATTATTCACCATGTTTATTTATTAAAGTTTATTTTTAAAAAAGTTTTTTAAAGGCAGACAAAAGTTTGGCAATGACATATGATGTCATTGGGCGAGAAAAAACGTGGTATGGGGGAAAAAACGCGAAGTATTTTTTAATTAATATTTTTGAAAAACCATGGTATAGACGTTCCGCAAAGTTCGAACCCGTGAAAATCGAGGGAACACTGTACTCTTATTGTGAAATATTTCTGGACTCTCTCGGTTGTATTAACATCTGATATGCAGATGAGCTATATTCCAGAATTGTTCTAACAAAGGTTTTGTAAGCTCTGGTTAGTGTAATATTGCCAGAGAAGTTATGTAAGACTAGATAAGAACTCTTAGTGCCTTTTTGGCAATGTTGTTACAGTGGATATGAGTAGATTACTCTCAAACTTGTAGATGACTCTCACTTTGACAGAGTGAGAGTCATCTACAAGTTTGTTTCCTCCAAGTTTGTATTTTGTATTCTGATCCTTTTTGCCAATGTGTAAGACAGAGCGTTTGTTAGTTGAGATTTGAAGATGCCAGTTGTTTGATCATTCTTCCACATGATCAAAGTCTGTTTGTAGGATAGTAGCCTTGTCAGTGGTGTTAAATAGTTTAACATCATCAGCAAAGAGAATGCGGTTGCTTATAATATGATCAAAAGATCATTTATGTAAAGTATGAAGAGTGTTGCTCCTAAAACATTGCCTTGAGGGATACCACTGTTGATAGGAGCAGGAATTGATATGGCACTTTCTATTTTGATCACTTCTTGTCTGTTAGACAGGAACACGGTTATCCAATCATGTAGGGGTCCAGAGCTGTCATAGGATTTTAGTTTCAGAAGTAGTTTATCATGTACTACTGAATCAACTTACCGTAGTTTCAGAAGTAGTTTATCGTGTACTACTGAATTACAAAGTCTATGTAAATTGCATTTATTGTTTTCCCTTGATCAAGTTAAGTGGTCCATATGTTTTTGCAGTGTAAGAGTTACATATTACAGGATATTTTTTTCCTGAAATTAAATTGTTTGTTGGAGAGTAGGTTATTTGCAGGTGATGCAACCCAAAGAGATTGGTCTGTAATTTTAAACATTACTTGGATCTCCTTTTTTTATCCCTCCCTCCCTCCATTTATCTATCCAGGATAAGCTTTCTTATGCTGTAACTCAATCCATCAGATACAAGTGATGAAGTATGCTGCAGTTCACAAAATGTCTTTTAATACATTTAGTTAGTAAGAAAAGGTATTACCAGATTCCTCTTGGTTTTTTGCTACCATAGATAACACATTTCTCCTCCTACAAATCCCTTCATGGATTGTTATCTTGTAGAACTAAACAGATTTGTAAAACATAATAAGCTGTAAGCTATAAATTTGGGACTTTACAGTCCGAATAGGGGCAGTCATGATAGCAGGTCATAGATAAGGTAACAAAACTGGAGAAGTGACAACCAGTCCCAAAATGCTGCCAAAAAACCAAATGAACATTAAAAAGTAAAATAATACCAATGTTTGTAAAATGAACTCCCCAAACTGGTAGGCATCCAGTGAGTTATTGGAGGAGTATAAGAAAGGGTGGGGATGAGTTGTACTGCTCTTTTGATAGCAGGCTTAAAGTTTAAAAATAGCTTAACTCTGGAATGTTGCACACAAGAAAGATGCCATTTATTTATCCATTTAGTCAGTCAATCGTTAAATGTATATTACTGTCCATCTCATGAAAGAGTGACTTGGCATTGTACAGCAAAACTATGAAATAATAATACAAAAACCCAATTTTTATACATAAAATATGTGAATCAGGATCAAAGAAAACACGAACATCTTGAAAAACTACAGCTTAAACTAAAATAAAAACATATGACCAGCAAGATATATTCTTAGCAATGGTCAATGTGGTTATGTGGTAAAGGAACATAAAGAATAGATTTAATTGACTGAGTCTGACAAATGGAATTCATAAAACATAATGGCTTCCAAACCTTGCAGAAAGCTGATATGGTGATATAAGCAAAAGACAACATAAATACATAGAACTATATTAAAACAAAATACAAATCGGTGGTATATATGAAGATTTCATAATAGAACTAGAGCTAGACACTGGAAAGCAAAGTCAAATAGTCTCTAAAAAGATATCGCTAAGCATAAGCAAATATTGAAATATGGTTGGGAATAGTGTTAGCAACAGGAAATAATATATTTTAATAGTAATAGATGACCCAATGTTGTCTCAGTTGAAATAATAATAATAATAATAATAATAATAAATCTATTCTGATTCCATGGTGTTGGCTTATGTAAATACAATTGGAATTATTTTTTTCTAGTGTCCAGAAACTATTAATTATTTAATCATTTATTCACTACAATTTTCAAAGTTAGATTGTTCTGCTGGGCTTCTTGGCACGAGCCCTCAATTAAAAGGTAGGAATTCAGACGCACACAGCTGTAAGTCAATAACAATGTTTTTTATTGAAAATAAAAGAACAGCCACACACACTTTTAGTCAGGCAAAATGCTCACCTTCAAAGCAAGTGCTGTGAAGAACAATAAACAAACACAAAGCAGATATCAAGCAGCTGTGAAGACATCACAGCCACTCTCCTTCAATAATTCGTAAAGTCATAAACTTGACTATGATTTAGTTCAAAAGTCCTGGAAACAGTTCAAAGATAGTCCTTGTAGAATCCTGACACAAAACACATGTCCTCCTTTACAGAACGGATAAAATTCCACACCCAGAGGCCAAAATGCTGACTATTTAACAGCAGCCCCAATTAGTCTAATTACACCCAGCTACAGGTAATCTACCTTATTTCCTGTAGTATTTAGGCAGTTGCTCTTTCCTAGACATTGCTCTGCGCCTGCATACATCAATGAATGTCTCTTCTTCCGAATCCAGTGATGATAATGATGATGAATCACTCAGGGGGCGACTATCTAATGAGCTGTCTGCCATTACCCCCTCTGAGGATCCCATTTCACTTCCACTATCTACTTCAGACACTTTGCTGTCAGAAGCAGTCAGCAATAAAACTGGCCTCTGATCCTGGGAGGATTCACCCACATCCATCCCCACAGTTCTTGGGGCAGGAGCTGGCTCAGAGCCAACCACAACAATGATTCTTTTTACTTTAATTTACCTCATGATGCAATTGTTCAGCCATTGTAAAAGCAAATACTGCAGTCTTCATTGTTGTACTTTACTCATCTGGAAGTGCTACTTAAGTATCTGTGTGAAGCAAATTTATTTTAGGGAATCAGTTGGCACAATGATTTTTTATTCCCTTCTGTATTTAATATTCTGTGTAATGCATTTATAATTCTTTCCATGTTCCATGTTAATCAGGAACACTTGATTTCCCCGGGAAGCTCTGAGGAATAAAGTGGCAGGAGAGAACCTTAAAAAACCTGGAGCAAATCTCACCAGGCACGAGGGTTCTCATCAAAACCAGTAGTGGGATGCTCCGTTTGGCCTCGTACTGTGAACCTGTAACGCTTCTGCGCATGCAGGTTTTAGAACTCACTACTGATCAAAACTCAAGATTAAGGTCTATGTTTTGATGATGCAGGGGCAATATTGGAGAACTTTACATTAGAGGTTTTAAATAAGAATGTGTGTTCTGTGAGTCCCAAAATTAATCTATAATTAAGAACTGGTCAAATCATTTATTAAGTAACCTTTGTAATTAAAGTTTAAAAAAATCAATGAAATAGAGTACAAACATCTAAAACTAATAAACACTCAAATAACAAACAATAATTTGAGAGAGGGGGGCAGAGATTTCAGAGAGTGGCATATTTTTAAAAAAATAATAATCTTTATTGAATTTTATTACAAATATAAGAGAAAGAAAGAAATAACAAACAGTAAAAACAAGTCAATAATGTATATGAGTTGGTATTCATAACAAGTAAGGTCATAGTCCTATTGGTATTATTAAAAAGCATATACTATATAATAGATATAAAATATATAGTGGTATTAATATTATTGACAGCAAAGAAAAAAGGGAAAGAAAAGAAATAGGGAAAGCGTGAAGTGAAGAAAACGATAAGAAGGATAGAAGGAAAACAGAGGAAAGAAGGGAAGAAGATATCGGAGAGAGAGGGAATAAGAGGGAAAGAAGGGGAAATGTTGGGGTAATAGAGTCATGTTTATTTTAATAAGAATAAAGCAGGAGCTCCAGGGAGTAACATTTAATTCAGAGCTTGGGGAGCAACAAACTGAACTTAATAGGAAAATGGCCTGGAGTCCAAAGAGTAGCATACTGAGTGCAGAATGAAATTAAAGTATGGATCTAAGAAAATGGGGAATGATTGATGAATTATGCGCCATCAGCTCTTACCAACTATGTAAAGATGATATTCGACTTACAACCAAAATTGGGAAGATAATTTCCATCACTAAGTGATGTGGTTGAAAAGCAAGGCATCAAATGACAGAAATGCTTAACAGCAATCTTGACACTTGCTGTTGCCATCATTAACCTACAGTCACGAGTTATTAAGCAAGACCCACTCCAATCCAAGCTATTCTTAGCTTAGTTCTTCCCAGTCCCAAGTCTCAGTAAGGTAAGAAACTGCCTTCCACTTCTCTCTCCCCCCCAATGTATCTCCCGCCTGTCTTTGTATTTTGGCTCCCTGCCTTCCTTGGCTAATGCACAGTGCCAAGACGCCCAGACCCAACCCAGGGCACTGCAAGAAGCAGAAGCAAGCAAGAAGCAGGGCTGGATCCATGACAGTTTAGGAATCCCAGCTCAGTGCAGGGCAAAAGGACTTCTTGGGGCGAAGGGCAAGGCTGAGCATCTCTAGTCAGGAAGATGTTGAAATTCATCTGGAGCCGTGGAGAGCAGACTGGCAGGGGCAAAAAAGCATAGATGGGTGGATGGGTGTTGTTCTGTCTGGGTCACTCCGGAAGCCAAGACCAACCCAAAAAGAGAAGTCAGACACACCGATAAAAGGCAAAGGCAGTTTATAAAATTCAAGAAAAACACAGGTAACAGAAAATGTCCTTACAAACAGGAAAACGCTGTATCTTCAAATATATCCACGAAGGCAAAAGTCCATGCAGCAATACAGTATTCTTGCTGCCAAGACGAGGCTGTAGATAGCCGACCTACACCTCCCACGGGTCTTCCAAACTGCTGGGCCACAAGCCAGGAAAAGAGACGCCGAGAACAAAGCACGACACCGTAACTCCAACTGATAACACTCCACATGGCTTCAAGGGCTTGCCTGCCTTTTAAACCCTGCTAAGGAGGACCGCACCCAAGCCCAGCTGTTCCTAATTCAGTGCTGATAATACTTCTTTAATTGCTCCTTTCTTTGATCTGAACTTTTCTGTCGCATGTCAATGACGGCTTGTGCTTCATCACCTAATGACTCCAAGTTACTGGCTGGGGAGAGCCCCCCCCCCCGGGCTCTCATACTGTTCTCCTTCGTCCCATTCCTGACTTTCCTCTCCCCCGTCCGACTGCTCAGCCCCCTCCTCTTCGCTGTCATCCTCCTCCGGGCATGGAGCCAGCAGAGACACAGCCGGTCCCTGAGCAGCCTCAGGCTGAACCACAACAGTTGTTGAAGTGGGAGGTATATCCACTTAACAATCCAAGCTTCTCAGTTGTTCACAACAGTGTTGGAATTGCTGTTGCTTAGTATTTTGGTCATGTGCTATGTCATAACTCTATTGCTTAGCAATGGAAATTCTTGTGCCAGCTTTGGTCATAAATTGAGTATTACCTTTTTATAGTTACTTTTTTATAGTTTTTATAGTTGACAAGAGCCGATGGCCATCAATCATTCCCCATGCCTTCATTCCCCATGCTATTTTCTTATATCCATTTTGCTTTTTATCTCATTTTGCACTCAGTGTGTTTCACTTTGGACTCCAGGCCATTTTCCTCTTGAATGCAGTTTGTTGCTCTCCAAATTCTAAATTAAATATGTTACTCCCTGATGTTCCTGCTTTTTTCTATTAAAATAAACATGCTTCTTTCTGAAATCTTTGCCTCCCTCTCAAATTATTACTGTGAGTTGTTTAAGTGTTTGAATGGTAAGTTTTAGCTATTGCACTATATTCCTGCTTATTTGATTGTCTTTCTACTTTGATTTTAAAGATTACTTAATAAATGGTTTGGCCAGTTTTAGGGTCAATAACAGTTATTATAGGTTCGTTTTGGGGGCTCTGCAACCCATATACTTGTTTCATAATCTCTAACATAAATTCCATCTATACTGCCACCTCTACCGCCAGCTCACAAACTAGACCTTAATATTGGGTTTTGATGAGAATCCTCATGTGTCTGATGAGATTTGCTCCCAGCTTTTTCATACATCACTTTAAAGATCTCTTCTGGCACATTATTTCCCAGAATTTCTCAGTAAATCAAGTATTCCTCATTATCATCATATATAAAAATATACATAAATTCATTGCTGAGAATAATGCAGCAATGTGTATCATTATGGCAGAGATTTTATGATATTTTACAATAGCACTTTAAATATTATAGTAGTGAATTTATTAGCAAGCCAGGGACTGTTAAAAAGTAAAAGAAGATAAAATTGTGATCTCTGGATATAATTGAGTTCTCATTGATTATGTTGAAGATAAACAACAGGTAGCTACATACAACATTTATCTTTTTTAATATTTTAGTTTCATTACATTTTATGTTTTATATATCATAAATAATTATGGTCTATTACAAAAAAAAACCCATTTGATTTTATATGCTTACCTCCAAGCTGTCTCCTTAGAATGTGGATGCAAATCTAATTTTGCCTCATTATTGCATGATCTCTGATTATTTTAAAACAGGAGGAGTACTAATAAATTCCTGGTTTGGGGGAAAAAAACAAGATTGTGCAAGTACAATCTTGGATTTTATTTTTTTAACTTTAGTATTGATTTTGGTTTAGTACATTAGAATGTGTTTATGTGTGTGAACAGCTTCTGCAATTAACCAGAATGGTAGTGCTGACTGAGAAGTTGTAATTCCTGACATCTGCTGAGGACACAGTTTAGCTTTGGGAAATCATAAACTATGTATTAAAAATTGCAGGAGAAACTCTGCATGTAATATTGATGAACAGATAGTTGATTTGCATTTCTAGGTATCATGACCATTGATCACTAACTTTATTTAAATATAATTTTGTTTATATGTTACTTAGATTTAGGATATACAGTATACAAGTGAAAATTTTAGTCATGGCATCAGACTGGAAACCAGGAGACTAAGTTCTTAGGCACAAAGCCAGCTGACTGACCTTGGTCCAGTCCCTTTCTTTCAGCCTGAAGAGGTAATTGCAAACCACTTCAGGAAAACCTTGCCAAGAAGGGAGCAGAGAAGTCCAGGCAATCTCTGACAGTTGGATGTGATTGAATGGAAGAAAAAGAAAAGGAAATTGTACTTTTCATTCTATTTTTGAAAATAAAAAAGAAAGCTAAATTATAGCAATTTCATTATTTGTTGGAGAGGTTACATCAAGCAAGGCACTGCCCATTCTGCCAGTTTGTTAGAATGTTATAATTTTCTCTACATTTAAATTACGTTTGAGTCTGGTCTACTGATGTTTGATATATTTTGAAGCATAGTTTTGTTACCGAGCTAATTGAAAATTCAGCATTATAATTGGCTAGTCTCTTGCCCTTAAATCTTATTATAAAAAAGACATTGACATGATGAATGTTTAATGAGCTGTAATTGCCATTCATTACATATAAGATCTGGTGAATGATTTTGTAGAGGTAACAGCTAGGGCTTTTCATTGCAACTGAGAAAGGAATAGTTTATTTTTCTGGGAGGAAATAGGTCAAACACCTTTTATTTAAATGCCTAGGTGCCGATGATTTGTGTTGCTCTTAACAAAGAGACAAAGTTGATTTGTAAATGAGCTTGAGCAAAGCATCAGCATATACATGGGGTGGAATTGGTAAGGACATTTTTGAATCCCTCTAAAAACTAGGCATTTATAGGACCTCACGAGAAACAAAGCTATTTGGGAATGCTGAATGATAGACATTAGTCATTGTAATATTAGATTAAATGGTACGGCTGTCTTAATTTTAATGGTATTAAATAACGGTATTAAAAGATATTGGAAAGATCAGACAAGGTTATTAGTTCTAAAGCTCTGCAGCACTTTTGCAGTGTAGTAATTCTGTCTCCTATCATTTATGCCAATGGTTCTTAATCTTTTTGAACGAATCGCCCCTTTGAGCCAATGAGGAAATTCTCATCATCCCCCATCCCCAAACATAACCTCTCAATAGGAAATAATTCTTCAATTTATGCACTTCTTTTTGTTCTTTAAAATTGTCATCAGGACACATTGATGCAAATAATTTATTTCAAGCCCCATATCTCAACCGTGTGAAAAAATTCCGTGCCACTTGTCATTTTATTTCCAAACTTCATGATACATGTATTTCATTATTATCTTATTTATTCAAGACACTTAAATGTATTGATCACTGAAAACAAAATTCAATTGCAAGAAAGTAAAATGGCAAAAAAGAAAAACAGAAATATTTAATAATTGAATTCCAGGTGAAATTTAAGATTCAAAAAGAGATATAAAGGGCATAAGAACTAACCACAATGCAGGAACAAAGAATTTCAAGACGAAAATGCTGAAACCAAATTAAGATTCGAGGAAAATATAAAGTATAAAGGAAAGATTCACACACACTATAAAAGGGATTAAAAAGACACAACTAAATTTTTTACAGAATGAAAGCAATAAAAATCAGAGCGACAAATTTAATGCCTAAAACTGAAGAAAAATATATATCTACACAAAATGTTTCTCAGTGTAAACTGAGAAACCAAAATATAATATCGAACTGGAGTGCACACTAAAAAAAATACAATGCAAAGAGACACTCCTGGGGGGGGGGGGCAATAGCTCCAGCTTAAGAACCACTGATTTACACCTCCCTACTTTCAAGAGAAGGCTTTTCAGTTTGAGTCAGTTAGGCTGAACCTTTCTCGAAGAAAGAAATGCTAAGAGTAGTAAAACAAACACTTCACATAATTGGTTGAGTCAATTTGTGGAAATGTTCTCTTCAAGCATCTTTCTGTTAGTTTCGATGTAAGAAATTTAAACATTCAATATACTGCATTCTATATCCAGTGCTTCTCTCTGCAGTTGTAATGTTTCTACTGTGTATAATAGGGGATTTTACTTTGAAGGCAACCATACTCATTCACCAAAGACAGGAGAAAAGAAAGAACCCTTTCCTTGCTTTAAATGGGTTTCTGTAGATGTGGCCCCCTTTCACATTCCTCAGAAATATGAACAAATACTGTATAGCTAAGCTTGGTTCTAAATATATTACTAATAGGATTAATTTCTTTTCTTTATAGGGGCTTTTGCTTGCAAGATGGTGCCATTTGTGCAATCTACTGCAATAGTTACTGAGATACTTACAATGACTTGCATTGCTTTAGAAAGGCATAATGGCATTGTTCACCCTCTAAAAATGAAATGGCAGTATACCCACAGAAGAGCATATACAATGTTGGGTAAGGTCCCATATAATTTTATTACTTGTTTTTAACCTTTCTTTCTTTTCTTTAAAGAACACCAGAATATTCATACAATCGAAAGAAAGAAAAAGAAAGAAAACTGCTTAAGCTCACATGGTCTGCGGAGAGGGGCGGCATACAAATGCAATCAATCAATCAATCAATCAATAAACAAACAAATAAATAAATAAATAAATAAATCTGAGTGTTGCCATTACCTTGCATGCTCAATTTTGTGAAAATGAAAGCTATTGAGTTTCTTAATCAAAGCTTCTTTGGAAAGGCATTTATCTTGGTCTCCTATCATAATAATTCTGAAAACATGCCTTATTCCTAGTATATAAAGTGATAATTTTATGTAAAGATGAGGAGAGGAAGAAAAATATTTAATGATTTTATTTAAATACTTCACTGTAATCCAGTATTTTTAGATTAGTAGTTCCTGAAATAATTCTAAATCTTATTCAGACATTTTGGTGAAATCAGAGCTTTTGCCCATGCTGTCATATCTAATTTCTCAGTTTCTCCCTTTATTAGGTCAATGCAAAAAAGTATTTTCATGTTTAGATTGACAGAAAAAGAAATCCACTGTAATCAACCCAGGAAGTGATGAGTGATTGACAATGAGTCGATTTATACAGGAATTTTGTATGGGGGCCAATAGATATAAATTTCTCTGACTTTTAAAAGTATTTCCTATATCTGCTAATGACTGGACTAGTAGTCCACAGTACAGAATGATTAATATTGACCAGCAATTCATCCATAATGAAGTAACAAGTGAAAACATTTGCATTCAAAAGAGTTTCTTGAAAGTGCTTGAAAGTGCATTCTTGAAAGTGCCATTAACATACTTATCTTAAATAGAAACTTAGTTGGAATGCCTTTTATTTTTTTAGTGAATGAGGAATGGAGAAATATAGTAATTAAAATATCCATCTGAATAGTACTATTTCTGTTCCCCCAATATTGATTTTAAAAAATAGATCAAATCTATAGTATTTTGTAATTAACCCTTCTTTAAATAAAGCTCATTACTTTGAATCTTCTGAGAATGGATTATGTTTCTCATACTGGCTAATATTAAAAACAACTACACAATGCCCGTGACCCGTATATTATATTATATTATATTATTTTATTTTATTTTATTTTATTTTATTTTATTTTACTTTTCTGTGTAGATTTTCTTAAATCACTAACAACTATTTACTTTTAGGTATTGTTTGGCTGTTGGCTGCTGCTGTTGGTTCACCAATGTGGCATGTGCAAAGAGTGGAGGTATGGTTGTGTTGTACACTGGTACTTATTCAGGATTGCAATTTGGAATGTTTTTGTATATATTCAGGAGCTGAATATAAAGTATAATCGAAAAATGTAAGGACCACATTTCATGTCTGCAGAGTTTGATAAATGTCAAAAAGTAAAGCGATTGAACTCTACCTTTATAAAATACAGCAGTATCTCTACTTAAGAACTTAATTCATTCAGTGACCAGGTTCTTAAGTAGAAAAGTGTATAAGTAGAAGCAATTTTTCCCATAGGAATCAATGTAAAATGTGTGCAAACTCATTAGGAAAGAAATAAAAGCTCGGAATTTGTGTGGGGGGAGGAGGAGGAGGACAGTCTCTGTCCAGAGTGAAGGGAGCATTTCTTTTCTCTGGGCACTGGCAGAGGTTTATTCCCTCTCCAAGCGCCCAGAGAAAGGAAAATGCTTTGTTCGCTCTAGACTGCCAAAGCCTCCTTAAGTGCCACCAAAAGGCTCCTCTGACAGCCCAGAAAAGCCCGAGATGGCCGGGATTAAAGGGGGAATGGCAGGAAACTGGCCGAGCCTTCGTGCCACTCTCAAACTTCCTGGAAAAATTTTCTGGGCTCAGGTTCTTAAGTAGAAAATGATTCTTAAGAAGAGGCAAAAAATCTTGAACACCCGGTTCTTATCTAGAAAGTTCTTAAGTAGAGGTGTTCTTAAGTAGAGGTACCACTGTACATGCATCACTTGTGCAACACCAATAAAAATGGATTCAGCTTTGATCTCAGCATTACAGCCATCCTCTTGACTTTTATGACTATTTGCTGTAGATACTCCTGCTTTGTAGCATATATTCTGCCGCACAAATCCCAGCGTCCGGTTAGGTCCCAAAGGGTTGGCCTTCTCCAGGTCCCATCAACCAGACAATGTCACCTGGCGGGTCCTAGGGAAAGAGCCTTCTCTGTGGGGGGCCCGGCCCTCTGGAATCAACTCCTCCCAGAGATTTGCACTGCTCCCACCCTCCTCGCCTTTCGTAAGAATCTGAAAATGTATTTATGCTGCCAGGTTTGGGGTCATTAGACTCCAGCCTCTGGCCAGTGAATGTGTAGGATGCTGTCGAATGTTTTTTGAATGTTTGACTTTTAAACGCTTAGCTTTTAAAAATATTTTAAATTAATTGTTTTGTTAATTGGATTTAGAAATATTTTATATATTGTATTTTTATTGAATTGTTGTAAGCCGCCCCGAGTCCACGGAGAGAGGCAGCATATAAGTCAAATGAATGAATAAATGAATTAATGAATGTTAGAAATAGCATTTATGATAATTATGCACTGAATTGATGCAGTATAAATCAAGTCAGTTGATAGAAACTTGCCAGACCGAAGCCATTTTAGTTGGGATCTTTGGCCTGCCACACTTTATAGTATTTCAATGTGGTTTCTTTACTATGGGAACTTGGGGAAGGGGAATTGCACGAGGGCTGTCTGTACGTAGTCATAACAAATTCTTTCTAGATAGTCAACATTGTCCTTTATGGATTTGTAGGCCACCCTTTTCCAGTGGATTCAGAGTGGCTTACAAAATAATATCAATACAAAATACAAAATTTATGAAACCCAAGCATAAAACCTAAATCTTAAAACCACAGACATTTAAAACCATTTCAAGCAAGTTCATCCCAATCACAATCATATTATTAGCTGGAGCAGGATGTCTATGCTCAACGGCCCCAGGCCTGCCGGCAAAGGTGTATTTTTAAAACCTTTCAAAAGGTCAGGAGGGTGGGGGCAGAGCGAATCTCTAGGGGAGTTGATTCCAAAGGAAAAGAGCTGCCACAAAGAAGGCCCTTTTCCTAGGCCCCACCAGGCGACATTGCTTGACTGACGGGGCCTGGAGAAGGCCGACTGTGGGATCTGACTGGCCGTTGGAAAATGTGATGTAGGAGATGTAAGTAATCTGGTCCTAAGCCATGTAGGGCTTTATAGGTAATAACCTATTATTACCTTTGTCTTGGCACTCCTGCACCTTCATGGAACGAGATGGGTGGATTCTTGCCAGGGTGGCAATTGAATATTGGGCAATTGATGGACTTGGTGGGTGTAGGGGCAACGGCTTGAACTTTCAACTGGGTGAAGAACCCCTAGGGACTTCAGATTTGGGTTTCTCCCAGATGTGCCAACATGGCTCTGCCAATAAATTGGAACTTTAAAGAATATTTTGCCTTGGACTCTGATTTTATTTTTGATATCACATAGACAAATTTAATAGGATTGGGAATATACACAAGTTGTCTTTGTTTAGCAGTTGCCTCACTTAGTGACTATTTGCAGTTATGATGGTAATGAAAAAGTAACTTTACAACCAATTTTTATATTTCTCCGTACTGAAGGAGCGGGTCCAGCAGTCACATGGGTTGCTCATGTCCAATCCGGTGGAACTGAGCCTAGTATTAAAAAAGCTTGCCGGATCCGCCCCTTCCCCAGAATTCGCTCAGTTCGCATATCCTGCGGTTGTATTGTGATAGCTCGTTCAACATACTAACACCTTCCCTTCGATCCTTTTCTTCAAAAGTAGTAAGATTTGTTTTATCATTATTATTTACTTGCACTAATAGCGCCAGCCGTTTGCGGCTCGGCTTTTTTCCTTTGGAGAAGTTGCGGTTTCGTTTTTCCCCCGGCGGTTTGCCGGTTACGATTCCTGCGGCCGCTTGTGGATTCTTCTAATCCTTAGGCCTGGAGGTCCTGGTGCAAGTATTAATCTATTGAATTATTGATTATTTATTGTATACAAAATATTTAAGGGCTTAAGAAATACCTCCTGCGGAGTGAGACGCCTTCTAGTCTCCTGGACTTAGTCGATCGCTTCCCCTTTAAGTAATTACGGAGCGATTTTTTTCGGCGCGAAGGCCTTCGCGCCCTTTTTAAATCTAGGCCTCTCGTGTTGGCCTCCTGCCAGCCGCGTAGGCCTCAGTCCACCGCGTGGATCCCGGAGCGGGCCTTGGGGGTCCCAGGCTAAATTCTCCACCGGCTAAGCCTCCAACCAGAGTGCCTTGGTTTACTTAATTATAAAGTTTAGGGAGGCTGGCCCCGCTGGATTTGGGGGCACGAACTCTGGGTTTGCCCAGATTGTCCTCAAGTTTCAGCAGCTTCGAGGCCTCGAAGCAGGATCCATTCCTCTTGGGAAGTCCTTGAAATTCTTCTCCTTATTATTCAGTTTTTGGCTCAGCCTTGTCTTCTGTTAATTGTCAGACTATGGCTACTTTTCCCAAGAGAGGCACAACTAAAGGTCCCAGAGAGGCCAGGCCTACAGGCGATGAGATTACTAGTATCCCCCAGGCCTCTTCCTCCTCTTCTCCAGGGGCCCGCCCCTCGACCAAGGTCACCAGGGCCGAGAAGAGAAGGGACCTAGCCCTACAAAAGATCCATGACAAATCAGCAAAACGTTTGAAAGTGCAGGCCCAAGTAATCAGTAGTCAAGACCCCCCAGAGGCTTCTAGTCTACCTCCTTCTGGGGTCCCTGTGTTATCTCTGGATGAGCCAAACCTAGACAGACCCCAACCTAACCTATGGGGCATAGGTCCAGAGGAACCAGATATTATTGAAGATTCCCCCCAGCCAGGATCTTCCCAGGCCTTTAGGGATTCTTCTGCCATTTCTGCTGATATTTCCAGTTTACCTCCTGAGTTCCAGTCTATATTTGCTGTGCTGTCCAAAGCCATTGATGCCAAACTCTCCACCATCAATGAGCTTCCCTTACCTCTTCCTCCTTCTCGTTCCTCCCGCCCCTTGGGTTCTTCCCCAGCGGTCAGAGCTCCTATTCAGGATGATTCAGATTCCTCCCAGGATGAATATGAGGATATAGAGGATGATGAGGATCCTTTTCAAGGCTTATCAGATGATGAGGAATCCCAAATAAAGGTTCCTCCTCCAATTACTATTTTTCCTTCTCAATTATTCAAATCTCTCCTCCTCAAAGCTAGGATTTCTACGGGATTAGCGGCCCAGGAGAAACAAGCCTCCACTTCCACTGATCCCCCCGAGGAGAATTTACCTTACTTCACAGAGGAACAGGAGGATAACGAGGTAATTCCTATGCCTAAATTGTTTAAAGAGGCTTTACTCAAACAGTGGGAATTTCCAGCATCTGGCCTTAATCCCTCCACCAAGGATAGAAAGTTGTACAAACTTTCCTCTTCCTATGAAGAGCTTCTATCCTTTCCCAAACCGGATGAACCTGTCAAGATTCTTCACTCGGCAGCGGCTGTACCAGGCGAGGCGGAGGAAGTCCTCCGCCCAGAGGACAAGCGCATTGAGCAAATGCTCAAAAGAGGATTCACCGCTGATTCCTGGGCCATTAAAAGTTCTGCAGCGGCTTCCTTTTTCTCCAGAGCCATGCTGCTGTGGCTCCGCCATCTTCAACAGCATATTCCTCCCGATGACTTGAGAGGTCAACAAGACTTCAACAAGGTCTTTGCAGCTGCCCAGTACGTGGCTGATGCCACCTTGCAATCTACTAGATTTTCTGCTAAGTCTATTGCAGCTTCCACAACGGCAAGAAGACTCCTATGGATTCGCCCTTGGCAAGCGGGAGTTCGCCAGAAGTGGCAGTTATCCCAGGGTCCCTTAAAGCGCGACCTTCTCTTCGGTGATCTTCTGGATCCACTCCTCACGGAGACCACAGACAAGAAGAAAGTTTTGGGTCCAACCACAAAAAAGGCTACCAAAACGCAGTCCTTTCGTCGCCCAGGGCGCCAGCAAGATCAAGCGGCTTCCTATCAGAGATCTCCAGGTCAGTATTCCCCCCGCTTTCGTTCCCAAGGTAGGAACTCCAGGGGTAGAGGGTTTCGCTTCCAAAGGGGAGCTTCCTCTAACAGGGCTTCAAAAAAACCTAGATGGTAATCCTACCTCTATTCCCATAGGGGGTCGCCTAGCTCATTTCGCCTCTAATTGGCGTCTCACCTCCAAGGACCCTTGGGTCATTGACACTGTTCAAACAGGCCTTCTTTTAGAATTTATTTCTCCTCCCCCTAAACGTTTTATTTCCTGCCCTTCTCCCAGGTCATCCTCAGATTGTAACCGTATGGAGGAGGCCATTTCTCATCTATTGTCCATCAGAGCCATTCAACCGGTCCCTTCCGGTCAGGAGGGCCTAGGTTTTTACTCCATCCTATTTATGGTTCCAAAGTCCTCCGGAGGTTGGAGAGCTATTTTGGATTTAAAGAAACTAAACCTATTCATCAAATATAGGAAGTTTAAAATGCACTCCTTGTCTTCTATTTTGGCCGCCATTCACTCGGGAGATTTCATGGTCTCCTTAGACCTCACTGAGGCCTACCTTCACATTCCTATAGCCAAATGCCACAGAAAATTTTTACGTTTTTCCTTTCAAGGCAGGCATTTCCAGTATAGGGCGATGCCATTTGGCCTTTCCTCGGCCCCTCGGGTCTTTACAAAGCTCTTGGGGTCCCTGGCGGCCTATATCCGGGCGTCTCCCATCCACATTTTATGTTATCTTGATGATATTTTGATTCATGGGAACTCCCTAGAGAGAGTGAAAACAGACCTTTCTGTCACCATGTCAGTCCTTCAGGACCATGGATTTTCCATCAACTTTAAAAAAAGTCACCTCCAACCTTCCACATCCATTTCTCACCTGGGATCCATTATTGATTCAGAATCCTCCCAGGTTTTTCTCTCTCCCGAGAGAAAACTCAGCATAGTGGAGTTAATTTCTAACATTTTATCTAATTCTTCAGTATCCATAGTTACTCTATCTTCCCTTTTGGGGAAGATGGTGTCATGCATAGGCATCATTCCCTGGGCTCGCCTTCATGCTAGGGAACTCCAGTGGCTCCTGTTACCTTTTCAGAGATCGGGGCACAGCAACTCAAATCGACGCATTGTCATCCCACTGAGTGTTCGCAGATCCTTCAAGTGGTGGAAGTCTCCAGCCATGGACAGAGGATCCCCGTTCAGGTGCCCGGATCAATTTGTCATCACCACAGATGCCAGTCTATCGGGATGGGGCGCCCACGCCCAGGGGATGATAGCCCAGGGCACGTGGTCCCCGGAGGAAGCTTCCAGGCCAATCAATTGGCTAGAGTTAAGAGCCGTTTCCCTGGCTCTGAAGCATTTCTCTCCTCGCATCCCCAACCGGCACGTTCTCATTCTCACCGACAACATTGCCACAAAAAGCCATATCTGCAGACAGGGGGGCACGAGATCCAAGGCTCTCATGAGGGAGGCCCTCAAGTTGGGCCTTTGGGCGGAAAAACATCTCCAGTCGCTCCTAGCCGATCACATCTCGGGGAGTCTCAACGTCCAGGCGGATTGGCTATCCCGAGCAACGATAGACCCAGGAGAGTGGAACCTCCATCAAGACCTGTTCCATCAAATCACCCTCAGATTCGGCCTACCAGTCCTGGATCTCTTCGCGACCAATGCGAACGCCCAACTCCCTCGCTTCTATTCCAGATTTCCATCCCCGGGAGCGGAAGCAATCAATGCCCTCCGGAGTCCATGGCCTCCAGGCCTACTCTACGCATTTCCTCCAATTCCAATCCTCCCGGACGTGATTCACAAGGTCCTCACCGAGAGGGCCCGAGTAATCTTAATCGCCCCTCATTGGCCCCGCCGGCCCTGGTTCGCGGATCTCCAACAGCTGTCCGTCCAGGACCCTTGGCGACTCCCCGTTTCGGGGGATATGCTGCGGCAGGGGGCCTCTTTCCATCCAGACCCGGAGTAGTTCCACCTCACCGCCTGGCTGTTATCAGGAGAGATTTAGAACTGCGTGGTCATGACCCCGATTCAGTGGAGGTCATTTTAAAGGCCAGAAGGGGCTCGACCAATCGAATCTACGACCACACGTGG
The DNA here is from genome assembly GCF_031021105.1 of Erythrolamprus reginae. Lineage (NCBI taxonomy): Eukaryota > Metazoa > Chordata > Lepidosauria > Squamata > Dipsadidae > Erythrolamprus > Erythrolamprus reginae. Next base: position 59,630,047 of record NC_091956.1, on the reverse strand, counting down.
TCCAAGTTTCACCAGTGGTGTCTACAGGAAGGTCTCTCCCCTCTGTGCATCCCCATACACAGAATTATTTCCTTCCTTATGCAAGGCTTCCATAAAGGACTTTCCACCAGCACCCTCCGGCGTCATCTGGCAGCCATTTCATCTGTCCTAGGGGGTCCCCGCAGACAGCCTCTCCGATCCTTCCCTGAAGTTCAGGAATTCCTCAAGGGCATAGCCAACCTCAGACCTTCCAAGGTCCACAGGTATCCATCCTGGGATTTGCCACGGGTTCTCCATTCCCTCACGCAGGCACCATACGAACCCCTAAAATCGGCGTCCCTCAGGTACCTATCCTTTAAGGTAGCCTTCCTGGTGGCTATTACCTCTGCCCGACGCATTTCGGAGCTGGCTGCCCTCTCAATCAGGCAGGACCTTTGTCAATTCCATCAGGACAAGGTAGTCTTGCGACTGGACCCCACCTTCTTACCCAAGGTCAGTTCCATGTTCCACAGATCTCAGGATATTGTCCTACCTTCCTTCTGCCTCCAACGAGACCATCCCTTGGCAATTAGATGGCACACCCTGGATCTCACCAGAGCGCTGAGAATATATATCCAACGCACAGGACCCTTTCGGAGGTCAGAAGCACTTTTTGTAGCCTATCATCCCAGAGTCATGGGGGCCAAAGTGTCTTCAACAGTAATAGGCCGTTGGATCAGAGGGACTATATCTAAGGCCTATGAGTCGGCCTCCCTCTCAGTTCCAAGGAACATCACAGCGCATTCCACCAGGAGCGCAGCCACCTCGGCCGCTTGGGCGACTCAAGCCCCGTTGGAGGAGGTCTGCAAAGCAGCCACTTGGGCCTCGCCAAATTCCTTCATCAGGCACTACAAAATTGATTCTTACGCTTCAGCGGACGCTGCCTTCGGCAGAAGGGTACTCCAATCCGTTATCTCACACGATAGCAAGCTAATCCCACCCTAGGGACCATCTATTGGGTATGTCCCATGTGACTGCTGGACCCGCTCCTTCAGTACGGAGAATAGGCGTTGATTGCTTACCTGAACGCCTCTTCTCGTACGGTGAGCGGGTACAGCAGTCACTTCCCGCCCTTGTATGTGTCTTCTTTACCTTTCTATATCTTTCTTCCTCTAACAATGAGAGTTGAACACTACAGAGCTTCACAACTGAGCCTAGTCTATGGATTCGCGAATTCTGGGGAAGGGGCGGATCCGGCAAGCTTTTTTAATACTAGGCTCAGTTCCACCGGATTGGACATGAGCAACCCATGTGACTGCTGTACCCGCTCACCGTACGAGAAGAGGCGTTCAGGTAAGCAATCAACGCCTATTTTGACCTTCAAAGTTCCGTAAAGCAAAGTAAAGTTGAAGTCGTATCATGAGCATAGCTGTGGTTTCACATAGTAAAAAGCTTGCCAATTGTAGTTGCTAAATGAGGACTAACTGATATATGTAGATTGCACGCAGAGTGAAAAAGCCATGTTTTTGGTCATAAAATCAGTTTTCTGCAGATAAAACTTCTAACAGCCATGTTTGCTTATTAAATGCAAAATTACCTTACGATTCTTGACGAATTTATCTTTTCTTTTATGTGCACCAAGATGAATTCCTTGTGTGTTCAATCACACTTGGCCAATAAAGTTATATTCTATTCTAAATTGGTGAAATGCATACTAGAGTATCAGCCCGTTCCCTAGTGCTTTATTGACATGTATAGATAAGTAATCCAAGCTTGATGACTTAATATCTACATTTGGAGTTACAGTTTCCTATAGCTAAATATTCCATTGTTTGATATTTTTTCTTATAGATAATACAGTATATTGAAAAAGGAATCTGTATTAACCTCTGCTTAATGTCTTGCAGAATAAATATGACTTCCTTTATGAAAAGAAATATGTTTGCTGCTTGGAAGAATGGCCAAGTCCTGTCCACCAAAAAATTTATGCCACTTTCATTTTGATCATTCTTTTCCTTCTCCCATTGATGCTAATGCTATTGCTTTATAGCAAGATTGGTTATGAGCTCTGGATTAAGAAAAGAGTTGGAGATTCTTCTGTTCTCAGGAACATTCATGCGAGCGAGATGTCTAAAATTTCTCGGTTGGTATATATAATTTTATCTTTATGTTTGCTATGTTGAAAAAGATTGTTATATTGCTTCCTGTAATTTTAATATAATTTTATATTACTTCTTATAAATTAATCTTTTCCTATTTTCTAGGGTTCTATAAAAACATCAAAAAGCTTAAGGACATTGATTGTTCACTAAACAAGTTTTCCCTAAAGTCTATTTTAGGGATTCATTTTTTTGAATGAAGCTTTATAAAATTGAACTACATGTAATTAACAAATATACCTGGGAAGTAACAAGGCATAATTAAATGTGAAGTAGAAAAGCACTCCAATAAAGCACTGAGGGATTCTTCTGTTTGCTATTTGCAATGTCTTGGTGCTTTATATTATGATGTTCTTTTATATTATTATGCTCAGTCCAACTCTTGAATTGAAGAGTTGCAAGTCAAAATTTTAGGAAAGAGGGAGGGAGAGAAAGAGCATGCATTGGGCTATAGGTATGGATATTAAAGTTAAAATCAAATTATTCCAGTTCAGACATCCAGAGAGATGGCTTTCAAAAATCCAGAGTTCGTAGAGCCTTATAATATATTCTTTAAATTTAACTTTCAAACTAGATTATAGCTTGAATAAGCTATGGTGATTGAGCTCATGCACTGTGTGGATCGATACATTATAATTTACAAAGCAGAGTGTTTGGATTCATACAAAAGCCAAAACATTGCCCGACAAACAATTTTATGGCTTAATATGTACGTCCATCTCTTAATTACTTCTATTATTCTTCATTTTAAAATGGGAGGGAGGTTGTTTCCTGTTTTCCTGTGTTAAATTATTCTGTACTACTATATACTCAATACTGCCTATTAAGAACATCATGTAAATGTTGCTATATCCATTACCAGCCTGTTCTATAAGATTCAATGGACAGGGCTTTCTCCTTGTTCCAGTAGTGACATAGCATGATTAGTCAAAACAGATCAAGGCCTTTTTAAATGACCATGGCAGCTTTAGAAAACTAGGATAAAAACATCTCCAGCAGTTGGCCTGTCTCTTTTTATTTATTTATTACATTTATATTTTATCTTCTGGATACTCGAAGAATAGATTTTTGCCCATGTTTTATCCCACTTATTATTTCTAAAAGGTACAATAGCCTAAGAGAGAATGATGGAACTGAAGTCATATTGTGAACTCTATGACTGATTGAGACCTTTACCTGGGTGGCCAAAGTTCATGTTCAATATTTTAGCTTTTAATTTGCTTAGTTTCATAAATGAGTAAATGTAAGCCACCAGGTCTACATGGTGATGATGGTAATAGCAATAGCATTTATATTTATATTAATTAATTAATTAATTAATTAATTAATTAATTGGATTTATATGCCGCCCCTCTCCGAGGACTCGGGATGGCTTACAACATATAAAAACAATACAAAATATCCTAAATCCAATTAAGTTTTAAAACTAGCTAATCTAAAACCCAAGTTCCTAAAAATCAATCATTCCCATTCAAACAAAGAAAGAAAGAAACAAACAAACATACATTTCATTCATCGGCCAGGAGACTAGAATCTAATGGCCCCAAGCCTGACAGCACAAATGACTCTTCAAACTCTTGCGGAAGTCGAGGAGGGTGGGGGCGGTGTGAATCTCGGGGGGGGGAGCTGATAACCCCCCCTCGCCACAGCTGAAAGTTGATGTTCCAAGATCAACTGTGGATCAAGGAGGACACCCAAGGTGCGGACCCTCTCTGAGGGGGTCAAAAGTCCCTCCCCCCTCCGAATGTGGATGGACAGATGGAAGTGTCCTTGGGAGGCAGAACCCACAGCCACTTCGTCTTATCGGGGTAGAGTCTGAGCCTGTTAACACCCATCCAAACCCTAACAGCCTCCAGACAGTGGCACATTACTTCCACTGCTTCACTGAGTTTCACACTGCTTTACCAGCCCTCTCTAAGCAGTTTACAACATCAGCATATTGCCCACAATAATCTGGATCCTCATTTTACTGACCTCGGAAGGATGGAAGGCTGAGTCAACCTTGAGCTGGTGAGACTCAAACTACCAAACTGCTGGCAGACGGCAGTCAGCAGAATTAGCCTGCAGTTCTAACTACTGCATCACCACAGCTTTAAAATCATATCTTTAAATTATTTTAATTTTGGACTGCTATAGTGCCTGCCTTGCTGTTTAGGGAATGTTCTCAAGAAGGGCAGGATATAATTTATTTTTAAAATAAAATGTTAAAGTGATTTTGATCAACAGTCCAAACTATTTCTATTTTCAGAAAGAAGAAGCGGGCAATCGTGATGATGGTGACTGTTGTAGTTTTGTTTGCTATTTGTTGGACACCCTTCCATGTTATGCACATGTTAATAGAATACAGTAAGTAGTTTATTTTTTATTAATTAGTAGCAGAGGGTGTTGCTTTGCTTAAATAAATATTGAATTTTATATATGATATTATAATAAATGTATTCCAATAAAGACAATTTTCCATGTTTATTGGAATCTGTGAGTCAAGCTTAATCAAGTTAATAAATATGTAGTCACCTGCAATGTATTTTTAAAAACCTCTTATTTATACATACAAGCTATTTACATTTGAGTACGTTGCAATTATTTTTATCTGTTATTTTTTATGCCTCGCCTTTTATACTATATGACAGTGATGGCCAACCTATGCCACAGGTGGCATGTAGAGCCATATCTGCTGGCACGCGAGCCATTGCCCTAGCTCAGCTCCAAAGTGCATGTGTGTGCTAGCCTGCTGATTTTTGACCCGCTGATTTTTGACTTTGGGTGGGCGTTTTTGGCTTCCAGAAAGCCTCTGGGGAGGGCGTTTTTACCGTCCCCCGGCTCCAGCGAAGCCTTTGAAGCCCGGGGAGGGCAAAACCTGGGTCCTGGGCCCACAAGAATTTGGGAAACAGGCCCTTTTGGGCCCCCAGAGGCCTCGGGTGGGTGGGGAAAAATGTTTTTGCCCTCCCAGGCATTGTATTATGGGTGTGGATACTCATGCATGCATAATAGCACGCATGCAGGCTCTTTTGGCACCCAAAGAAAAAAAGGTTCGCCACCACTGCCGTATGAGTACATTTCTTTTTGTGCCTTCCTTACAAAGTTGAATTACAGTACATTTTGAGAATCCATTGAGAATGGCCCATACATATAAATAACTTTTGTAATTCAGTCTGATTATGAAGTGGGCTTTATAGAGTCACCCAAGAGGGTTTTTTTTTACTTCTCATCAATATAAACCTTTAACAATCAGGGTTTTTGAAAGAAAAACTATCCCAAAATTGTTCAGATACAATTCTAAATTGCGCTATGATTCTGGCCTTTGGAAGTAATAATGAAACCGAAGGGATCAGAATTTTGGTGTTCTGTTTACTTAATTGGGTTCCTATTCTTCCATAGAAAAGCAGTACAGTTTGACATATATTTTTATTTTACTTTAATGTCCTTTCTTCATACGGATAAAGCTTTTATTAAGCTTTTTTTTATCCCTCTGCTAATAAAGGAGAAAACAATAAAGTTGTCTGAGATATTTCTACCAAATGAATATGATTCATACTGTTGCTGCTTTCAGGATACCAGAGAGTATTAAAAGAATATTGAAATAGTCTACATGGCAATCATAGTTTAATATTGTTTAATTTTATTAAATGAATATCCATTTTAAACCAGTATTTAATTTGCTATTGATAAGTGCAAAAAATTACTTTTATGCTTCCCTTTCTAGTGCAAAAATTTAGTCATAAATAGTGAAAAAATTTATACATATAAATAAAATAAATAGTAATAGACCTTTTCTATCTAAAAGAACAAATTTGGTGCAGTTGTTAAGGCATTAAATTAGAAACTGGAAGACCATGAGTTCTAGTTCTGCCTTAGCAACAAAGCTAATTGAATGACCTTGAGCCAGTCACCCTTTGTTAACCTTAACAAGGAAGAGAATGGCAGTAGGGATTTACTCAATCTCTGGAAACCAAAAATTTACTTGAAAGCACAAAAAAGAAGTTTCTTTTGTTTGCAAGGCAAGAGCCAGTTTATTAGTCATCAGCTTATTAAGTTATTCACTATAAATTATGCATATGGCAGATAAAAATTTTATAGCATGCTTCTTAATGAATTTCTTGAACATGTCTTACAATTAACTTTGTATAAATTTCATTTTGGAATAATTGGAGTTTTATTTCTACTTAACTGGTTGAGATACATAATGAGATAAATGATTGAATAGATAATTCATGTCCCATTGAAGAGATGCTTAAACATATTTTTCTCTGTGTAGGTAATTTTGAAAGAGAATATGATGATGTCACTATTAAGATGATATTTGGAATTGTTCAGGTAATAGGATTTGCTAATTCCATTTGCAATCCAATTGTATATGCCTTTATGAATGAGAACTTCAAGAAGAACTTTCTCTCTGCAATTTGCTTTTGTATTATGAAAGAAAACCTGTCTCCATTCAGACAACCCAAAAACCTGAAAATCACAATAATGCAGCATGAGGAAGGGGCCTGTAGAAGAGAATTGGTCTCTCTGGAAGAGACAAGAAGAGAAGCATTCAGTGAAGGGAACATTGAAGTAAAATTCTGTGATCGATCCTTTCCTAAGAAGACCTCTAGAAGGCACCTGGCTTTGTTCTCATCGGAACTCACTGGGGACACTTCACTGGAATCCTAACAAAAATGGATCTTTGTGTTCCAATATTTTGGAATGTTTTTCAAATATTGTATTTAAAATGCTTTGCTTAATGTATACAATACGAAGATGTTTTGTGTTTGCCTCAATTGAGGATAGTAACTACTAGGTTTAGATATGGTCATCACTGCATTAGGCGAACAGCCCACAATGGTTCATTTTCATTTGCTGAGACTGTTTTCTTTTTCCATCTTTTTTTTTAAAAAAGTTTTACGTTGCTTTATCTTCTGTTGTGTTTTTAGTACAAGAAATTAATCCTTGCCCTCTCAGGTGAGCTGTGTTGCCTTATTGACAATCAGTTTAATAGCAAAAAATCTCAAACAAACCTGTGATCATGAATCATAGACATGCAGCTATTTGATATAGTAATAATCAGTACTTGGTTATTTTTTTAAAAATAACTTAATGTCTCCATCCTGAATAACAAAGGAAAAAAGCCGTAGAAACTTATTTTCTACAGAAAGAGTGCAGAATGGATTCTGAGAAGCATTCCTTATTTATTTTTATTTATTTGTTTTGTCAAGTACATATTGGTGGTATACAAAGATATAATAATATTTATATACATGATACCAGTAAAAGAGGACAGGGGACAGAAGGCACTCTGGTGCACTTATGAATGCCCCTTACTGACCTCTTAGGAATCGGGAGAGGTCAACAGTGGATAGTCTAAAGTTTTGGGGGTTAGGTGATGATATTACAGAGTCTGGTAGTGAGTTCCGTGCATCAACTACTTGGTTACTAAAGTCATATTTCCTGCAGTCGAGTTTAGAGCGGTTTACTTAAAGTTTGTATCTGTTGTGTGCTCGTGTGTTGTTGTAGTTGAAGCTGAAGTAGTTGACAGGAAGGACGTTGTAGCAGATGATTTTATGGGCTATGCTTAGGTTGTGTTTAAAGTGATGTAAACCTAGGATTGTAAGTTTAGTTGTGTAGGGTATTCTGTTGCGAGTGGAGGAGTGGAGGACTCTTCTAGTAAAGTATTCCTTGAATATTTTCTAGAGTGTTTATGTTGGAAATGCAGTGTGGATTCCAGACAGACAAGCTGTATTCAAGGATTGGTCTTGCAAAAGTTTTGTATGCTCTGGTTAGTAGTGTGAGATTACTGGAGCAGAGGTTAAGTAGGATTAGGTTAACAACTCTTGAAGCCTTTTTGGCGATGTTGTTACAGTGGGCTTTGGCACTTAGGTCATTTGATATGAGTATTCCAAGGTATGTGAAAGCAATCTTAAAACTAATTCAGAGACCATTTTTATTTTTATTTTGATGGATTTGAAAATCAGCTATTGAATAAACGTAACACAATATAGTTGATACAGTGAAGCCAGTGTTAACCTGATAAAAAAAATTAAACTTTTCTGCCCGTGAATAGAACTGGCTTTCCAAGACACAGAACAACGGGGCTTACAAGCAGTTTAGGATTTGGCATTGCAGATCTTCTCACCAAGTGAGATGGAAAAATAGTTTTTTACTTTTCTCCAAAAGAACTTGCACTGATCAGCACATGCAGGCAAAGTTACCAACTCCCGTTCAGTGTTTAATTACAGTTACTGGCATAATCAGCTTAGAATTGTTATTTTATCCATGTTACTTGTGCTGCAGAACCAGGAAGCTTTGCATTTGCTACAGAACACTACTTGCCTGAACTCCCATTCTCATGTAGTGGAGTTAGCCTTCAAGGATAGGTTTGACCTTGTCTGCTAGCCAATCAGGACTGAGTCTAAAAAAATATAAAATAGTGCCCTCCATTTTATATTCCCCCTCTTCGATGAAGGACAAAAGACGGACTCTGCCTGCAGCTTCCAGTACAGTAAGAAAAAACTTTATGTAAGAAGAAAATCACAACAAATAGGAATTACACAGAGAAAAACAATGTATACAACAACGGTCAGGGGTCATTCAGATCTGATAGAGGCAGAGATAACGACAGATCTATTCAATTCCAGCAGTCCAGGAAGCCTTTCAAAGGATCCAATCAGAAGGGTTTCAGACGGCAGAAATGACTCAAACGTTCATATCCCTATAGGGGGGCGGCTTCAATATTTCACCACCTCCTGGGGTTCCACCTCATCTGACCCCTGGGCATTGGCCACCATAGCCCATGGTCTCCTTATCAACTTCATCTGCACGCCCCACATCGATTTCTTCAATACCCCTTAGCCCTCTTATCACAGGAGGTCTCTCACCTACTGGACATTGGGGCTATCAAGAGTGTTCCTCCGAACCAGGAAGGTCAGGGGTATTACTTGATAGTCTTCATAGTACCTAAGCTTCTGGGAGATGCTGCTTGATACTGAACCTGAAGCAACTCAACATCTACATGAAATATCAGAGGTTCAAGATGCATTCCCTACAGCCCGTCCTGGCCTCCATCAGATGAGGGGATTGGCTGATGTCTATCGATCTGAAGGAGGCGTACCTTCACGTTCCGGTGCATCCGGATCATCGCAGGTATCTGAGATTCTGCTTGGAGGACCGCCATTTTCAGTACCGGGCAATACCTTTCGGTCTATCATCCACACCGAGAACCTTAACCAAGCTTCTGGACATATTGACGGCCCCGCTCCTTACGCCTGATGGCATACTTGGATGATATCATCATACTGTCCAGAAGCCCATCACAAGCACAAAATAATTTTTGTCTCACTATCAATGTCCTGCAAGCTCATGGCTTAACAATAAACATCCCCAAGAGCCATTTGAATCTGACCACGTGCCTTCCCCATCTCAGCGCAGTAATCGACACTCGTTCGGGCAAAATCTACCTGTCTGAGGAGTGCGGGGAGAAAATTCAGCACATGGTGTACTTTCTTCAACATTGTCAATGAGTGCCCTTGATCTTTCTCTCACAACTCCTGGGGACATTTGTCTCCTGTATAGACATTGTATCCTTGGCCCGCCTTCACAGCAGGCCGTTGCAGTGGTTCCGCTTACTGTTCCAAAAAGGTCGGACCAGCCATTCCACTCGTCTTGTGGCTATTACGGGGAAGGTGAGACACTCACTCCCGTAGAGAAGGTCAGCAGCAATTCTACGGGGCTCCCCATTTCTTTTTTTAAAATAAAATATTTTATTAATTTTCAAAAGAAAGACACACATTACAAACACCACATGTAACATTTAGTGGAGCTACACTCGCTCCGCTCAAAGTAGAAGTCATCATTGTAATAAGGGGGGGGGGGAAGAATATTAAAATCATTTTGATATCATATCATCTATATGGTATGCATAAATGTCAATCTTGATATAATGAATATAGAAATAAGTAAAAATTTATAAACATCTATGTAAAAATTTTCAAGAGAGAATAGAGAAAAAATAAAAAAGAAAAGAATTTGATATTTATGTTATGTATAATATATATTGTAAATAGTCACTAGCTATTTATGATTTATCTACTAACTTCAAATATTCAAAATAATACTTTTATTTCTTTTTCTTTATTTCCCACCAAATATAAACCTTCTGCCAAACATCATAAAATTCTGATTCTTCTTGATTGTTTAACCTTCTCGTCATCATATCTAGCTCGGCACAATCTAATTTTTTTTAAAGAATATCTGTTTCTTTTGGAATCTCAGTGTCTTTCCATTTTTATGCAAAGGTTATCCTAGCTGCTACCAATATATGGACCATTAAGTAATATAAGTCTTTTTTATATTTATTATTGGATATACCCAATAAAAAAAACTCTGGTGTTTTCTTGATTTCCTGCTGTGTTATTTCTCTCATCCATTTTTCTATTAAGTTCCAGTATTCTTTTGCTTTTGGGCATGTCCACCAGATGTGGTAATAAGTACCAATTTCTGTTTTACACTTCCAACAATTAGGTGAATTGGTTGGAAACATTTTTGAGATTCTGTTTGGTGGTAAGTGCCATCTGTAGAACATCTTGATCTGGTTTTCTTTGAAAGAGGTTGACTTTGTTATTTTCCAGTTATATGTCCATACTTTTTCCCAAGTAGTTAAATCTATCTCTTTATTTAAGTTTCTACACCAACTAATCATATTGTTTGTTAATATCCATTCTATATTTTTACAATTAATTAAGTATTTATATGTTTTTCCAATCAGTTTTCTTTGGTTAGTTGTTAATAATTTACCTAAAATATTATTGTCTTTTCTAAGAATGTATGTGTTTTTATCTTTATGGAACCTAGACGTAATTTGTATGTATTGCCACCAATCTATGACAATGCCCGCATCTAGGAAGTCCTGCTTTGTTTTTAAATTCCATTAGTTGTCTACTAAGTCTTTGTATTTCCAAATCTTGCCTTCTTGCAACAAGCTTGGGAGGCTTATAGCTTCAATCGGGGATATCCATTCAGGCAATACTAAAAAGTGATCTTTCTTTATATCACTCCCAACTTCTATAAGTGCCTTCCTTATTATATGTGTTTTAAAATAAGAATGTGTTTTGTATTTTTCGTACCACATAAAGGCATGCCATCCCAACATTAAGTCATGTCCTTCTAAGTTCAATAATCTTCTATTTTTTAAAGTAAGCCATTCCTTAGTCCAAGTTAGGGTTGCAGCTTGATAATATACTTTCCAGTTTGGGCAGGCAAGCCCTCCTCTTTCTTTTATGTCTTCTAAGGCGCATTGTTTAATTCTAGGTTTTTTATTTTGCCATATAAATTTTTTTGTTATCTTTGTTAATTCTTTAAAAAAATCTTTCCCTGGGTTTATCGGAATTACTTGAAATAGAAACAAAACCTTGGGTAAAATATTCATTTTAATTGTGGATATCCTACCTAATAGTGATAATTTCAAATTATTCCAGGTTTCTAAGTCTTTTTTAATTTGCTTTAAAAGTTTGGTATAGTTGTCTTCTTTTAATGTTATGGATTTTGCTGATAGCCAAATCCCTAAGTACTTTACTTTTTTAGTTATTTTCATATTTTATTTTGTTTCTAATTGTTTTGTCTGATAATCTGTCATATTTTTAATTAATATTTGTGTCTTATCTTTATTAATTTTTAAGCCAGCTATTCTTCCATATTCTTCTAATAGATCTATTAACCTTAAAATAGAAATTAATGGATCTTCTAGTATAAAAATGACGTCATCTGCAAAGGCCTGAAGTTTGTATATCTCCTTAATTTGTAAGCCTTTTATATTTTTATCTTGTCTTACCCTTATCAGTAAGCATTCTAATGTTAGAATAAATAATAAAGGAGAAATAGGGCAGCCTTGTCTAACTCCTCTTTGTATCCTAAATTCTTCTGTTTGGTCATTATTTAAAATAATTTTTGCTGTTTGAGTAGAGTATATTGCATCAATTATATTAAAAAATTTAGTTCCAAAATTCATTTTATTAAGTTGTAATTTCATGAAGGTCCAATCAACGTTGTCAAAAGCTTTTTTAGCATCTAAAAATATTAATGCCATTTGTTTTTCTGGATGTTGTTCATAATATTCTAATGTATCTATAATTGTCCTCAAATTATTTTTAATCTGCCTGTCTGGTAAAAATCCATTTTGGTCTTCATGTATTATTTTCACCATAATATTTTTTAGTCTATGGGCATATATTGAAACAAAAATTTTGTAATCTACATTCAGTAATGAGATTGATCTATAATTTTGTATTTTTTCTTTTTCAGTATCGGGTTTGTGTAGTAAAGTTTTTTTCCCCCAAATCTTTTTATTGTTTTATAGATACATATATCACAATTTGTTTATACAGTTTACAGGTCTTATCCAACTTTTTTACCGGTTACAGTTGTTATATAGATAATATTAACTTAATACTATGCAATGCAAAACATGGTAAAAACATTCAAATGGTATTTTCATTTTTTTTAAAGTTTGTACTGCTATTTTGTATAGAATTATACAAATCTTTTCCTTTGAATCCACTCGTGCCAATTGTTCCACATGCTTTTAGTTTCATTGATTCTGTTTCCCTTAAGTAGGTTTGTCATCTCGTCCATTTCTGCACATGTATATATCTTGTCTATTATTAAATTTACATTGGGAGTCTGTTCGTTGCTGGAGAGACGGAGTAACGACACGGACACAAGAGCTGGATTTAAACTGGGTCATTTTTATTAACACAAATTTGCATAATTTATTCATTAAATTTGCATATATTAGCATAATCAATTATGACCCGGAAATGGACCTGCAGGGTCAAACAAATACTTCCGGGGCGGAAATGACGTTAGGGCAAAAACTTCCTGGGCAACTCATGGGCGTATCTCGATGCAAGTCCAGGTGAGGGACCACTCCATCACCTGCGACCCTGCCATGCTTTGCATGAGGGGGGTCCCACCGGCTAACCCGAATCCGGGAATTTAAAGGTGCAGGACCCAAAGACAGGTTCCCCCCAGCTGCTCAGGCAGTCGCTCCCTCCATGAGCTTGCAGAGAACCTGTAAATCATCCCCAAAGATGCCCAAGGGAGAACGCGCGGTTGCTAAACCACCCTCCAGTTTTCCGCCCCTAACCTGCCTACCCAAATGACCAAAGGTAAGCCAATTAATCTAATAAAAATACAGGCACCCCCTAACCGCACATCCATCTCCCCAGTGTGGAATGGGCGAAAAAACAGCCCGGCTAAGAGGCAGAACTGCAAAAAATTCCCATTCGGCCCCCTAAGGGCGACCCCTAAGCACACTGCAAAATAGGGAGGGCGGGTGGGTGTCTGCTCGTGGCTGCTGTCCGGGCGAAAAGGCTGAGCCTTGGGCCTGCTCGCCCTTATATAGGGCAAGCAGGCCCCGCCCGGACCAATCAGCATCTGGGCCAATCAGGCCCGAAATCCCGAGCGAAGTCTTGCCTTGCGAGACTTCACTCGGGATCCAAGATGGCGGCCGCCATGAGGGTCCGGTGTCTCCCGGTCCCTCCAGCAAAGCCTGCTGCCGGGGGGTCCCACCGGCTAACCCGAATCCGGGAATTTAAAGGTGCAGGACCCAAAGACAGGTTCCCCCCAGCTGCTCAGGCAGTCGCTCCCTCCATGAGCTTGCAGAGAACCTGTAAATCATCCCCAAAGATGCACAAGGGAGAACGCGCGGTTGCTAAACCACCCCCCAGTTTTCCGCCACTAACCTGCCACGAAGTGGGGGTCAGATCTCTATCTTGGCCCCCCGACTCCCCCCTTCTAGCTGCGCCATCTCACGCAGAGACCGCTGCAGGTCCTGTAAGAAAATGGCGTTCCCCTGTTCTGACAGGTGAACGCCATCGGCCCGGTAAAGCCACGGCCGATCTACAGTGATGAGGGGATGGGCCACTACAACCCCACCTAATTCCCTGACTACCCTTCCCAGGGCCTTATTGCCTCTACACCTAACCCGGTGAATGGCCCTGAGGGAAATGGCGACCCACAAAGATCCGAAGACCGCACCACATACATGGCGGGCCACAGAGCGTGAAGCCACCGCAGGCTTCCGCAAGCCTGGCGGGTCCCCAACCGACCCCCAAGCAGTACCGGTCCTTGCCCAAAGAGCAAGACCAGCGACCGGGGCGCAGCAATGGGATGCCGCCCTCCCCGAACAACTGGGTGCAGCAATGGTATGCCGCCCTCCCAGCACCACCTGGGCGCAGCAACGCGATGCCGCCCTCCCAGTACCACCTGGGCGCAGCAATGGGATGCCGCCCTCCCAGTACCACCTGGGCGCAGCAATGGAATGCTGCCCTCCCAGGACCACCCTGGCGCAGCAATGGTATGCCGCCCTCCCAGCACCACCTGGGCGCAGCAATGGGATGCCGCCCTCCCAGCACCGCCTGGGCGCAGCAATGGAATGCTGCCCTCCCAGGACCACCTGGGCGCAGCAATGGGATGCCGCCCTCCCAGCCATAGCGGTGGAAAACCCCCGTCCCACCGCACACCCCTCCTCCCCAACCAGGCACAATGGTATCGAGAACGCCGTCACCGCACTAGAGGCGGCGCCACTGCGGAACGAGCGTTCCCACAAGCGGCGGGATCCACGCTTGGCCTAGCCAAACCCTGTACTCCAGAACCCGCCCGACTAAGGCAATGAGATGGAAGGCCGAAAGGACCTAGCAACCAGCGATAAGGCCCTGGCCCAGCCGTCCCACAACTTCACTATGCGGAACTCACCATAAATCCACCAACCAGCCCCCGCCTTAGACAAAAGGCGAGGCCGGGCAACCTGGACCCCAAAGTCCTAACTGAAAGGCCACACTGCCTAAGCTGGACACAAATATGGCCAGGTACACAACTGGGGCAGGCCAGCTATAGGGGTAACCCGTATCCTGCCTGAACTCCCCGAACTCTGCACCCGTCTGCTGCTAATCTCCCAGAGTGCCAGGCACCACAGAGAGGGCCATACCCCAGCAGACCTTTACTCTCCTACGCCCAGGAGCCCCCCCAGACTCCAAAGGTGGCCGGGGAACGCCTCTGGCGACTCTCGGGCCCACGGGGCCATGGTCCGAAACCTGGACAACTGACCACGAGACAAGGCATCAGCGACCCCGTTATCCAACCCAGGAACATGCCTAGCCAAAAACAACGCGTTTAGGGACAAGGACCTGTGCACAAAATGGCGGACAAGCCGCATGACCCTGTCGCTCTTAGCGGACAGGGCATTCACCACATGGACAACCGCTAGGTTGTCACACCAAAAGTGCACGGTCTTGTCCCTAAACTGCTCCCCCCAAAGCTCTAAGGCCACTACTAAGGGGAAGAGCTCTAAGAACGTAAGGTCCTTAACCAACGAAGAGGCACTCCATTCCGGAGGCCATGCCGACCAGCACCACTGGTCACCTAAAACTACCCCGAAACCACAAGTCCCCGCGGCATCAGAACAGAGCTGCAACTCGGCTTCCAAAAGAAGCTCGTGCCTCCAAAAAGACAAACCATTAAACCTGACCAAGAAATCCTGCCACACGCCGAGGTCAGCCCTGACCTCAGCGCAAAGGCGGGTACGATGATGGGGCAAACGGAGCCCCTTCATCGCGTCGTACAACCTCCTGGAAAAAGCCCTACCAGGAACAACCACCCGACAGGCAAAATTAAGAATGCCTGCCAATTCCTGCAGCTGCCGTAGGGTAACCTTCCGGCAGCCCAGCACCTCATCAAGCTTTCTTCTGATCTTAAGCAACTTCTCAAGGGGCAATCTGGAAGATTGCTCCACTGAGTCCAATTCAATACCCAGAAAGGTAATCCTGGTGGCGGGGCCTTCGGTCTTCTCAGAGGCTAAAAGCACCCCTAACTGAGCACAAAGGGCTTCGAAGTCCCGCATTAGAGCAAAACATTGCTCCGAATGCGCAGGCCCCGCCAACAAGAAATCATCAAGGTAGTGAACGACAGTACCCAGACCACTGTGCCTCCTGAGCGCCCATTCCAAAAAGGTGCTAAAACTCTCAAAAAGAGAGCACGAGACAGAGCAACCCATAGGCAAGGCTCTGTCCACGTAATAACCACCTTCGAAATGGAAGCCCAACAGCTCAAAGTCGTCTGGGTGTATGGGGAGGAGCCGAAATGCCGACTTAATGTCGCATTTACCCATAAGGGCTCCTGTCCCACACTTCCTAACCATAGTCACGGCTGCATCAAAGGATGCATACCGGACTGAACAAAGCTCGTCAGGAATGAAGTCATTCACTGACTCCCCTTTTGGAAAAGACAAATGGTGAATCAACCTAAATTCACCACTCGCCTTTTTGGGGACCACACCTAAGGGAGACACACGAAGATTCGGGAAGGGCGGCTCCGGGAAGGGCCCGAGGACCCTGCCCTCGACCTAAGGTTGTCAGACATGAAGGCCCTCCTAACACCCATATAAGGGATCCTAAATCCCTTCGAGAATCCTAGCAAGAGAGCGGCCGCTCTCGAGCGAGGGTGGTAGTCACCCAACCAACCCTCAAGCACTTGTAAATTGATTGGACTGGGCCCCTTTACCCCCAACAGGCGGGGGAGGCTTTGGGGGACCCCCGCCATTCTTTTCCGCCCCCTTCTTGGGGCAGGGACACACAGCTGAGGAAATGGTTCCCCCCACAATTCCCGCATGCGTGCCGAAACCTGCAAAAGGGATGAAAACACGCCCCTTTCGCGGCGAACTCATGGCACGCCGGGGAGGCCCCCTTTCCTGCTCCCCCCGCCGCGGCCTTGGCCGGCGCGGGAGTCACGGGCTCCTCTTCCATAAAATGACCGCTGTCGGTCCTATCACATCCTTCCTTACCGGACATATGAGTGGCCTGGAACCAAAGGTCCGGGACCACCATATCCCAGGGCAAGTAGGGGTCATGGGCGATGTGCATCCTAAACCCCTTATCGTAGTGCCTCCAGATCGTGCCTGCGTACTCAAAGTGGGCTCTCGCTATCAAATCAATGTATTTCAGCAAGGCAGCGGCCCTACCCGGCTGCCTCTGAATCACTACCGAAGCGAAAGTCAAAAAAGCGTACAGCCATGAGCTGAAACACTTGGTGACTTTCGTCTTCTTCACCTTCTCCCCAGGCACCACCTCCTTGTCCTGCTTGGGGACCTCCCTATTTAAAAGGGAGAAAAGGTCCACATATTCCCCCCGCCAAATCGCTTCCTTCACCGATGGGTGGAGATGATAGCCCAATGGTGTAGCGGGCAACCCACAAGGGATGGCCCCAGGCTTGATGCTGGCGAACGGGTCCCACACCGTGGCGGCCCCCGCCCCCAGCACTCCAAGCCCCGGTGGGTACACCAAAGGGGGCGGTGGCATAATGGCCGGCGGAGGAGGGATCCAACCCCCCACCCCTGTCCCAGGTGGGAAAGATACCCCTGACGCCACTACCGGCGGGGCCGGCGGGGACCAAACCTGCCCACATGTGTCCACAGTGGCCCCCAGAAAGCTATTGCCACTCCCCAATGCAGGCGGGATAAACCCTGGACCCTGCACGGGGAGGAGCGGTGTAGTGCCCGAGTGTGGTGCAACCTCACCTGCCCCATAAGGGGTGGAAGCCACCCACGGGGGGCCCATCCTAGTTGGGCCCTGGAATGACGACCACTGCCCCGACTGGGCCATCTGCCCGGTATGGGCCCTCCGCCCGGTATGGGCCAGCTGCGCGGTGTGGGCCATCTGCCCATCCTGGGATGGTTCCTCCTCAGGGTCGCTACCCCATGCTGCGGAGGCAGTCATGGGAAGCCCCTCCGGGCCTGTTCCTGACCGCCACCGTTCCAGCTCATCGAGCCTCTCCGGGACCCTGGCCCAAGAGAGAGAAAGAGAAACCTCGGTTTGAGGGACTGTGGGCATGAATCCCACCCCCCCTGCCGCCGGGACCACCCCCGGGGGCCCCTCCGCACTGGCCCGAGCCCGAGCAGAAGGCCTCGCAGCCCTCCTAGGCCGCACCACAGGTCGGGCCGGAAGGGCCTGGGCTTGCCTCTTTTTAGGAGCCATGG
This sequence comes from Erythrolamprus reginae, assembly GCF_031021105.1. NCBI lineage: Eukaryota > Metazoa > Chordata > Lepidosauria > Squamata > Dipsadidae > Erythrolamprus > Erythrolamprus reginae. The sequence goes on along the minus strand of NC_091956.1, from coordinate 59,611,930 downwards.
GACCCGGTGTTAATGATCTGTTGTTAACAATATAAAAATTGTGGGGGGGAACTAACCCCCAAGGAGCCTGCACCCACCAAGCAAGGCCTACCCTACGCAATAGGCCTTACAATGCAGCCCTAGGAGGCCCAATTCTCCCCCCCTCCCAAGCAGTGGCAGCAAGGCCTCACCGCCCACCACTGCAACCCCAGGCCTTTTATACCCAAGGCCGCCCTTCCCCAAAGACTCCTGAGTGCCCCCGAGGCCAACGAAGGGAAACACCCCACACCCACACCCCTGGGGCAACGCAGCTCCAAACCAGAGCGGACCCCAGCCGATGCTGGCTCTGCTGCTTCCACGAGCTCAGAGGAGGCCTTTTCGCCGACAATCTGAGGCCACAAAATGGCGGCACACACGAGGCCGACACAAAATAGCCGCCGTGAGCAGACTGACAAGTGTCTGCTCGTGGCTGCTCTCCGGGTGAAAAGGCTGAGCCTCGGGCCTGCTCGCCCTTATATAGGGCAAGCAGGCCCCGCCCGGACCAATCAGCATCCGGGCCAATCAGGCCCGAAATCCCGAGCGAAGTCTCGCCTCGCGAGACTTCACTCGGGATCCAAGATGGCGGCCGCCATGAGGGTCCGGTGTCTCCCGGTCCCTCCAGCAAAGCCTGCTGCCGGGTAAGTCCGGCGCCGTCATTCTTCCATGTTTGTGCTATTGCAATTCTTGTAGCTGTGTTTATGTGAGTCAATAAAAAAAGGGTTTGTTTAGAGTATGATTTTTTCCAAATTCCAAGGAGCATCCCCTCCGGTGAGTACTCTTTTTCCTCCTTCGTAATTTCCTTTAACCATTTGTAAATTGTTTCCCAAATTTTTTGAATTTTAGAGCAGGACCACCACATATGGAAGAAAGTTCCTTTTTCTTTATTGCATTTCCAGCATACGTTTTGTAGTGCTGGGTAAATTTTGGCAAGTCTTGCCGGTGGTAGATACCACCTGTAAAATAATTTGTAATAGTTTTCTTTATAGGCTGATGATAGGGTGATTTTAGTTATTGTATTCCATGTTTTCTCCCATTCTGCTATATGGATTTCCCTTTGTATATTTTTCTCCCAGGCTACCATTGGATTTTTAATCATCTCTTTTTCTTTCTCCTGTTCTAATAAAATCTGGTACAGTTTGGTTATCTGTTTTTCCACATTTCCTGTTAAAATCTTGTCCAGAGTTTGGGTGGAATTTGCTATACCTGGTGTTTGTTTATCCTTATTATATCTGGATTTTATTTGTATATATGTCCACTCGTCCAACCTATAGTTTTGTAATTCCAATTCTTGTTTAGTTTTAAGTTCTCCATTTGGGTGTAAGATATCTTTATATTTTATGGTCTTGGTTGGGTCTATCAAATTCGGATATACTATGGCTTCCATAGTAGATAGCCATCTAGGAATTTTGTTATAAAATTTTCTTTTAGTCTCATACCAGGTTTTAAGGAGAGATTTTCTTATCATGTGTTTATTAAAGGCAGTTTGTTTTTGTTTATCATCTCTCCATAAATAGGCGTGCCACCCCATCTGTAGATCATGGCCCTCAAGTACCAGTATTCTTTTATTAGTGAGATTAATCCACTCTTTTAGCCATGTTAGGCACGCTGCGGTGTAATACTGTTTCAAATCGGGGAGTCCTAATCCTCCTCTGTTTTTGGTGTCTTGGAGGTATCTGAATTGAATTCTGGGTTTTTTATTTTGCCAAATGAATTTTGAAAAAGTTTTATTAATGTCTTTGAAAAAATTTTGTTCGATATTAATAGGGGCAGTTTGAAAAAGGTACGGAATTTAGGTAAAATGTCCATTTTTATCACAGCGATTCTACCTAACATGGATAGTTGCAAATCCTTCCATTTTTCTAAGTTTTTATTAGTTTCTTGTATGAGTTTGTTATAGTTATCTTTTTTGAGAGATGAAATTTTATTTGATAATATTAGTCCTGTATTTAATTTTTTTTGTAGTTTGTAGATTTGTAATTTCTTCCAATTTTTTAATTTGTTTTGTAGTCATATTTTTTGTCATAAGCATCGTTTTTTGCTTATTAATTTTTAGTCCTGAGAGTTCCCCACAAATTTCTATTTCTCTAATTAGTTCTGGGCCAGAACTTATAGGATCTTCTAAGAAAAGTACAATATCGTCTGCATATGCCTGTAATTTGTACTCTTCGTCTTTTATGTTAATTCCTTTTATTTCATTATTTAGTCAAATTTTGTTTAGTAGTATTTCCTGGGTTAATATGTATAACAAAGGGGACATTGGGCATCCCTGTCTTACCCCTTTTTCTATTGAAATTAGTTCGGTCATGTCATTATTGATTATCGCTCTGGCTGATTGTGTTGTATATGTATTTTTAATGATATTTTCGAATTTGGTTCCCAGTTTTAGTTCTCTGATTACAGCTATTAAGTATTGCCAGTTGACGCTATCAAAAGCTTTTTGTGCGTCCAGGAATGCAAGGGCTACTTGTTCTCCTGGATGAGCTTCACAGTATTCTATGATATCTAGAACTGTCCTTGTGCAATTTGAGATTTGTCTATTAGGTAGGAATCCGTTTTGGTCTGGGCTGATTATTTTATTTAATATATTTTTTAATCTTTCTGAGAGAATTGCCATAAAAATCTTGTAATCCGCGTTTAGTAAGGATATTGGTCTGTAGTTTCTTATTTTTTGTTTATCCAGGCCTTCCTTAGGTATCATTGTGATGTATGATTCCCTCCAAGTATTCGGGATTTTAGCTTGTTCCAGGATTTCATTGTAAGTTTCTAGTAATATAGGTTCGAATACTTCTTTATTATGTTTATAAAATTCTCCTGGAAGTCCGTCTGGTCCTGGTGTTTTATTATTTTTTTGTTTTTTTAAGGCCAATTGAATTTCCTGTAAAGTTATTTTCATGTTTAAAAGTTGTTTGTCTGGCTCTTCTATCCTTAGTATATTATTCTCATTTATATATTTGGCAATTTTTGTACTTTCTACTGATTCCTCTTTATATAAATTTTGGTAATAATCTTTCACTATTTCTTTTTTCTGCTGTTCATCGTATTGTAATATTCCGTTTTTATCTTCTAAGTGATAGATTAGTTTATCGCTTCTCGCTTTTTAAATTTTTTGCGAAAGCCATCTGCCCGGTTTGTTGGCCGATTCAAAGTGTTTTTGTTTTGAATATTTTATATCTTTGGCAAGTTCTTGTTGTTCTAAAGTGTTTATTTTGTATTTAGCTTCTCTTAGTAAGTTTATTGTTTGATTATTTGTGGGGTCTTGTTGGAGGATTTTTTCCAAATTTACTATTCTATTTGTGTGGTAATTGTGTTCTGCTCTTTCTTCCTTTGATTTTTTGGCTGCATATGATATTATTATTCCTCTCGTGTATGCCTTTAGTGTGTCCCACAGTATTTGTGTTGTAGTGGGTTGTTTCTTATTTTCTTCTAAAAATAATTTTATTTCTCTGTTAATCATCTTTATATATTTCTCATCGTGTAATAAATTTGTGTTCAATGACCATCTCTTATAATCTTTTTTTGTTCCTTGCCAAATTATAGTAATCGGATTATGATCTGCCCACGTGTTAGGTTCTATTTCCAGGGATTTTATTGATTTATGTAATCTTTTGCTTAGCCAAACCATATCTATTCTTGATAGTGAGTTGTGTGGTCCAGAGTGGAAAGTAAATTGTTTGTCTTTTGGATGTCTCAATCTCCACATATCTGTTAAATCTAATTCTTCAGTCATTTTATTAAACGTATTTGGTAATGTAGGTCTTTTCAGTTTACTTTTTTTCCCTGTTTTGTGGTCCATTTTTGGGTCTACAATTCCGTTGTAATCTCCTACCATACAAATGTTTATATAGTTAGTTTCAAGCAAAATTTGATGTACAGTGAACCCTCGAGTTTCGCGAGGGTTCCGTTCCAGGACCCCTCGCGACAGTCGATTATTCGCGAAGTAGCGGCGCGGAAGTAAAAGCACCATCTGCGCATGCGTGATCTCTCTTTTTAAAAAAAATTTTTTAAAAATGGCCGCGCATGCGTAGATGGTGGGGCGACGGCAGTTCGGAGGCTGGCAATGTTTACTTTCCATGCCGGCCGCCCCCCCCCAGCGCCTCCGAGCTCCTCGCCGCTACACCCCGCCCGCCCGATTCGCCCCTCTCCCCTATTCGCCCCGTTTTTTTGCCCTGCCCAAGTTGCTAGTCCTCAGTGAGGAAAGTTTACTTTGTGATTCCAGACTTCATTTGTAACCAGGTTTTTTGCACTGCCCAACCAAGTTGCTAGTCCTCAGTGAGGAAAGTTTACTTTGTGATTCCAGACTTCATTTGTAACCAGGTTTTTTGCACTGCCCAACCAAGTTGCTAGTCCTCAGTGAGGAAACTTTACTTTGTGATTCCAGACTTCATTTGTAACCAGGTTTTTTGCACTGCCCAACCAAGTTGCTAGTCCTCAGTGAGGAAAGTTTACTTTGTGATTCCAGACTTCATTTGTAACCAGGTTTTTTGCACTGCCCAACCAAGTTGCTAGTCCTCAGTGAGGAAACTTTACTTTGTGATTCCAGACTTCATTTTTAACCTGGTTTCTTGCACTGCCCAACCAAGTTGCTAGTCCTCAGTGAGGAAACTTTACTTTGTGATTCCAGACTTCATTTGTAACCTGGTTTTTTGCACTGCCCAACCAAGTTGCTAGTCCTCAGTGAGGAAACTTTACTTTGTGATTCCAGACTTCATTTTTAACCTGGTTTCTTGCACTGCCCAACCAAGTTGCTAGTCCTCAGTGAGGAAACTTTACTTTGTGATTCCAGACTTCATTTTTAACCTGGTTTTTTGCACTGCCCAACCAAGTTGCTAGAATAAAAACCCCCAGCCCTCACCTGTGTTTGAATTTCATTCACTCAGTCATTCATTCATTCTTCTCTATGCCACTCAGTCCCAACACTGTCAACCCACAAATTACCATTTCCCATCCCGTACTGTACCTCTACCTGTACCTGTACTGTACACATTGAATAACACACTTAGTCATCCTGATAGAAATAACAAAAATATTTATTTACATTTTTACATTTTTGGGGGGGGGGGGTTAGCATAACTAGGATAAATCGGGATCTTCTTCTATAACCATGTCTACAATGGACGCTGCAGGTGATGTTGTGGCAGACCTCTTGGTCTTCGTGACAAACATAGTTATGGGCAGTTGTTGGCGCTTTTTCTTTTCCTTGGCTAACAAGGCTCTGTATGGTGCAATGGTGTTGTCAAGGGAGGCCTTAAATTGAAAATAGCGAGTCATGTGGGGATCCCAAAGTTCCGCCATGCGTTGGAGATTTGCAGCAGCTTTGTTCATTTCTGCAAGCCGCTCCAGCGTTAGGCCAACATCTTCTTGTTCCTCACCTTGTTCAGCTCCCTCTTCCTCCTCTTCTTCACTCGCTGACCTGGTCAGCTCCTCCAGATCTCTGTCTGTCAGCGGTAGGCCATGCTCATCAAGCAAACCATTGACTTCCTCTGGTGTCATGTCAACGAAGCCTTCTCCACCCAGTGCCTGTGCCAGCTTCACAGAGTTCTGGACTGCAGCATCTTGAATTTCTTCGGGAGCAAATCCCCTGTGAGCATGCACCACTTCTGGCCACAATTTCTTCCAGCAGGCATTCATTGTCTGTGACTTCATGTCCATTAAGGCACTCTGAATGTTCGTCAGACAAGATGCAATTGTGTACTGACGCCAGTAGGCCTTCAATGTGAAGTTTGCATCAGCATCCATTGCTGCCACGATGCTTGCAAGAGAATTGCGCATGTACAGTGCCTTAAATGCGCGGATAACACCTTGATCCATTGGCTGGATAAGCGATGTGGTGTTTGGTGGCAAGAATTCGACTTGCACCCCATCATGTTCATGTTCCAGGTCATCATGGCCTCCCGCATTGTCCATTAGGAGAAGCACTTTGAAATTGAGTCCTTTGCCAGCCAAATAAACCTGCACCTGTGGGATGAAGCAGTGATGAAACCAGTCCCGCGTGAGGGGTTTTGTAATCCATGCTTTAGGATTATGCATCCAGTACACTGGCAATGAATTCTTATTTCTGTTCTTGAGGGCTCTTGGATTTCGTGACCTATAGATTAGCCCTGGCTTCAGCAAAAAGCCTGCTGCATTCCCACACATGATCAAAGTCACCCGATCTTTCATGGCCTTAAAGCCAGGGGCTTTGGCTTCATCTTGCATCAAGAAAGTCCGTGAAGGCATCCTCTTCCAGAACAGACCTGTTTCATCCATGTTGAACACCTGTTCTGGAAGGTAGCCCCCTTCTGCAATTAGCTCTTTAAACGTGCCCTGGACAAAGTTTTCTGCTGCACCTGTATCTGCTGAGGCAGCTTCTCCGTGCAATGACACACTCTTCAGGCCATAGCGCCGTTGAAATTTCTCAAACCACCCTTTGCTTGCTGTGAATGTGGCTGGGGCTGAGGCTGAAGAAGCAGATGTTGACGGCTGGGGGTCTCCAGGGTCATCAGCGCCTTCATCTACAGAGAATGACAGGAAAGGGAGAGAGAAGTGACTTGAATGAAAGCATACAGTCCTTCCTTCACTTCTCTCCTTCCCTCCCTCCTTCCCTTCTCTCCTTCCCTCCTTCCTTCCCTCCTCCCTCCCTTCTCTCCTTCCCTCCTTCCTTCCTTCTCTCCTTCCTTCCCTCCCTCCCTTCTCTCCTTCCTTCTTCCTTCCCTCCCTCCTTTCTCTCCTTCCTTCCTTCCTTCCCTCCCTCCTTCCTTCCTTCCCTCCCTCCTTCCCTTCTCTCCTTCCCTCCCTCCTTCCCTCCTTCCCTTCTCTCCTTCCTTCCCTCCTCCCTCCCTTCTCTCCTTCCCTCCTTCCTTCCTTCTCTCCTTCCTTCCTTCCCTCCCTCCCTTCTCTCCTTCCTTCCTTCCCTCCCTTCTCTCCTTCCCTCCCTCCTTCCCTTCTCTCCTTCCCTCCTTCCTTCCCTCCTCCCTCCCTTCTCTCCTTCCCTCCTTCCTTCCCTCACTCCTTCCTTCCCTCCCTCCCTCCTTCCCTTCTCTCCTTCCCTCCTTCCTTCCCTCCTCCCTCCCTTCTCTCCTTCCCTCCTTCCTTCCCTCACTCCTTCCTTCCCTTCTCTCCTTCCTTCCCTCCTCCCTCCCTTCTCTCCTTCCCTCCTTCCTTCCTTCTCTCCTTCCTTCCTTCCCTCCCTCCCTTCTCTCCTTCCTTCCTTCCCTCCCTTCTCTCCTTCCCTCCCTCCTTCCCTTCTCTCCTTCCCTCCTTCCTTCCCTCCTCCCTCCCTTCTCTCCTTCCCTCCTTCCTTCCCTCCCTCCTTCCCTCCCTCCCTCCTTCCCTTCTCTCCTTCCCTCCTTCCTTCCCTCCTCCCTCCCTTCTCTCCTTCCCTCCTTCCTTCCCTCACTCCTTCCTTCCCTCCCTCCTTCCTTCCCTCACTCCTTCCTTCCCTCCCTCCCTCCTTCCCTCCTTCCCTCCCTCCCTCCTTCCCTTCTCTCCTTCCCTCCTTCCTTAAAAAACACTTAAATACACTTATAAAAAACACAATTCCTTACCTCGGTCTACCCCATCTGCATCTGTGTGTTCAAGACGGTTGTACAATTGCTGCGCCTTGGTTCGGATAGTGTTCGTATCCAAAGCAATGCTCTTTTTTCGGCAGTCTTCTAGCCACACAGACAAACCAGCTTCCATCTTCATAAGGCGTTTGTTTCTAGGTGTCACTACTCTTTTGGCAGCCTTGTTGAATGATATCAGAGAAGTTTGCCTTATCTTCTTCTCATCTTTCTTAATGTATCGCACAGTCGATTCGTTGAGCCCATAATGGCGACCAACCTCTACATTAGAATGTCCCGCTTTCAGCATGTCCAACAGTTCAATCTTTTCCTTGATTGTCAGCATCTTCCGGGTCTTTTTAGCATCGCCGCCGCCTCCACTCCGCATGGAACGTTTAGGTGCTATCTTCAAAGAAGATCCAAACAGATCCAAGAAACAGATCCAAGGAACAGATCCAAGGAACAGATCCCAGACACAGATGCAAAGCACAACAACTCCAAGGCACAGATGGAAGACACAGCTCGAAGGAATGGCTCGAAGGAACTGCTCGAAGGAACTGCTCGAAGAAACGGCTGGAAGGAACGGCTCGAAGGCTCGAAGGAACGGCTGCAAAAACTTTTGCAAAAGTTGCAAAACTGATTGCAATTGCAAAGCTGATTGCAATTGCAAAGCTGATTGGCCGAGATTTCGGCCAATCAGCAATGACGCGTGACGTCATCGGGCGGGAAAAACCAAGCAGGTTTTTTTTTTTTGTTTTTTGTTTTTTTTTTAAATTTTTTTTCCCGGAAAATCGCGATGTAGCCCTCGCGAGAATCGAGATGGTAACAATTGGTTTAAAATAGCGAAATAGCCCTTTCGCGATACTTGAGGACGCGAAACTCGAGGGTTCACTGTATATTTTTATAAAATTGTTTTAACTCTTGATTCGGGGCGTATATGTTCACCAGTAATAATTTTTCCCCTAATATTTCAATTTCCGTCATTGTATATCTTCCTTTGGGATCCGTTTTAATTTCTTTTGGTTTTAGTTCTTTCTTCACATATGTGGCCACTCCCCTTTTTTTTTCATTTTCGTCTAATGAAGCATGGAATTCCCCTAATTTTGTATATTCTAAGAATTTCTTATGTGCTAATTTGATATGCACTTCTTGCAAACATATTATCTGTAGTTTCTGGTTTAGGAGTTTGGAAAAGACCTTTTTTCTCTTACAATTGTTATTAAGGCCATTTATATTTATTGAAATCAGTTTGATATCTGAAAGCATTTAGTTAAGTATTCCTCCTAGGGAGGAAAAAAGTTAAAGCAAGAAAGCTAGTTTTGTTTATCTGCTGCCGCTGCCGTTTGTGATCTAGTCTTAGCCCCTTCTTCCTTCTCCTTTCCTCTCTGTTTCCTCTGGTCCTTGCTTTCTGTCTATTTGTCCGTCTGTTTCTATATCCTCTTCCTTGCTTGATTCTAGTCTATCTCCACTTTCTAATTCGGAGTCTAGGGCAGTTATTCGTTCGTATATCTCTTGTGCTTTTTCCGCATTGTCGACTTTTACTCTCCTTCCTTCTATTTTTACCATCATCCCCTCTGGAGTAATCCATCTAAATGTTATTTCTTTTTTGTTCAGGAGGGAGGCTAAATTTCTATATTCTCTTCTTCGTTCTCTAATCTTTCTGGGAATTTGTTTCAGGATATTTAGCTCTCTACCTTTATATTTCATTTTCCCTTCTCTAGACGCTGCGTATACCCTGTCTCTTGTGATCTTTCTAGCGAATCTTAAATGTATTTCCCTGGGTAATCGGTGTCTTCTCGCATAATTAGTATTAATTCTGAATATTTCGTCTAATTCGTTTATGACTTCCTCTCTGTTAGTTTGTAATATCCCTGCAATTATTGTTGTCATAATCTCCCCAAGATTTTCATTTTCTGCCTCTACCACATTTTGAAATCTTAAGAAATAGGATGATCTCTCTAATTCCAATGGATCAATGAATTTTCGAGCTCTCTATGAGATTCTATGAGTTTTTGATCGACCTGTTCCAATTTTTTTTCATTTTGTTCTATCCTTTTTTCTACTATCATTATTTTTTCCTCATTTTTTTGTGTTTCCGCTTGTGCGGATTCCAGTCGGTTTTCTAATCTCCGTATATCCGTTTTGAGTTCTACATGATTATTTGTAATCAGTTCCTGCAGTTTCAACATGGTCTCCTGCATTACTGTTAAAGTTTTATTCATGTTTTGCATCAATAATGTACTCTCTTTTTCCTTCTCTACATTTAACATCTCATCTATTTGCCTTTGAGAGGCAGGGGAAGCTATATTTATTGTTGTAGTGGTTTTTTTACCACTTTTGGGTTGGTAGCTGGCCATCTCTTTTATAATCTGATTTTGCTTTTCTAATATAGTAAATATTCTATTCCAGATCACCATGGGAGATGAAAGAAAAAATGTTTAAGCAGATTAATAATTCTTGCTATATTTCATTCACTAGTTAACATTTTGTGGTCAGCTTTCTAGTTTATAATTAATTAAATGATTCTACGTTCCTTTGCAAATAACAATGTAAATAACAATGTAAGTATCTTAACTACTATAATGGTATAAACTTATAAACTTATAAACTTATTTTCTATACAATTCAATTCTAATTCTTGTCAATATTTGTAGTTCTAGTTTGATCTATGCTTCTATAGTTTCCTATCTTATTCCTATCTTATTCCAATCTAGAGTAATAAAGATACAAAGAAAAACACTTGAGATACTTTTAAAAATAAAGTAATAAATGAAACAATTGAAAAATGCTTACTTTAACTATTGGTGTCACAATTCTATCTTATCTATGTAGGGTACTAAGAGGGAAAGAAGGGGGGGAAAACAACAACAATTGAAATATTCCTAAGGATAATGTACTTTAAATTTCAATTCTAGTTCTAAATCTTATTGTCTATTTTATGTGTCTATATCTATATTATATATATTATTATATATTATAACAGGTAATCAGGAAAGTGAGAAAAAGACAGGAAAATTATAGGCAAACGTGTAAAATACAGGGAGCGTTGTATCTTCTTTCTTCTTATTGCTTGTTGCTTAGGCACTTAGAGGTTATTTAATAGTCTATGCTGACGTCTCTGTTCTGGCTCTCCCCTGGGCTTCTCTGCTCCTCGCTTCAAGGTCTCTCAAATTATTTCTTCTCAACGTCTGCTTTCCGTAGTAGAAGTCACAAATCTCGGCACTCCTCTCCCTCTGTCAGCTCTCTCGCCCGGTTTCCAAGTTTTTAAACGTTCTAATGTTCAGAGGTAAACAATCCCCACGAAATCCTTCTTTCTCAAATTCCATAGTTGTCAGCAATCTGGAAAAAGTTGTGAGGAGGGTAAAGGAATTTCCCTCTGCTCGCTCTATTTATCAGGATCTTGAGTCCAATTCCCGACTCCACATACAGTACAAAATCAATGTCTATGTGCTTCAATGTTGTGCAGTTCTATGGTTCCAAAAATCTGAGTTAAACACTGTCTTTGGGAAAAAATTTTTTTAACTCCCTTCCAAGATCAGAACATTCTGGTTACCCAGCCCCCGATCGAAATGGGTTGCTGGCTTTCACCACTTCACCGTCGCTGCTTTTTACTGATTTTTACGATGTTTTCTTGATCTCCTGTCAGGGCAGTCTATTTAAAGATTAAAGTAATTTTATGCTTTTCGTACTAAAAAAAAAAGTATGTTCTAATAAATTCTTCCAAATGCAGTACATAGTATAATCTTAAGGAATTTTTGGAAAGATCTGTATTTCTCACTTGCTTCCCTCTGTGGTGGCTCCTTGGAGTTTCAGACCCGCCATACTGGTGACAGCTGAGACGGGTGCCTCCGGTCTCCGATAGAGAGGGTGTCCTTCGCACCGATTGCAAAACGCCTTTAGCAATCGGCACCCGAATAATCCCTCATCCTCCACGTCGCCCTCCAAGCAAACTGTGCCCCGAAAGGTCTCGCAGATCGGAGGAAAAAAGCAAACCCAGGGAGGAGATCCTCCTTGCAGCTGCTTCACTCCTTCTCGCCAACCAGGAACACCTGTGTAGTAAAGTTATTAAGGCTTCTGACCAGGTTTTAGGTATTTTGCCATCTAGAATTATATTATTAAAAATCTCTAGCATATTAGTTGAAAGTGTATTGTTGTCTAATTTATAAAACTCTGCCGGAATAGCATCAGGTCCCGTAGGTTTGTTATTTTTTTGACTTTTAATTGCATACTGTAGTTCTACCATAGTAAAAGGGCTATTAAGCTTTTGTTGTTGGTCTTCTGTTAAAATAGGTAGATCTGTTGAATTTAAAAAATCAAAGGCTTTATTCTCATCTATATCTTCTTTTTGATATAAGTTTTTATAAAATTCTAATACTTTATCCTTCTTTTCCTCAATCTTATGTCTAAGAATACCTTTATTATCTGCTAATTTTCTTATTGTTCTTGCCTCTTTGATTTCTTAATTTAAATGCTAACCAACGCCCTGGTTTATTAGTGTGTTTGAAATACTCTTGTTTGGCCCGTTTGATTTTTTCTGCTAACTGTTCTTGTTCAATTAAGTTTATTTTGTGTTTGATTAAATCCCTCTTCTTTTTATTCTTAGTCTCGTCCAGACTACTTTGTGACGGTGTTTCTAATGTTTTTAGTTCTGCCTCTAACTTTTGAAGTTGACATTTTTTCTCTTTATTCTTTCTTGCTGTATAGGATATTGTCAGACCCCGTATATATTCTTTAGTTGTATCCCATAAATTTTGTATTGAAGTGTCTGCGTTGTTGTTTAAATCAAAAAATTTTTTTAGTTCTTTTTCTATCCAATCTTTGTATTGGGGATCTCGCAGAATATTTCTGTTCATTCTCCAATATCTTGTTTTTTTATTTCCCTTCCAAATAATTGTCAATGGATTGTGATCTGCCCAATTATTTGTTTCAATTTCAATATTGGAGACATAATCGGAAATCTGGGTTGAAGTCCATGCCATGTCTATTCTTGTCCAGACTTTGTGTTGATTTGAATAAAAAGTGTATTGTTTTTCTGCAGGGTGGCGTTCTCGCCATATATCCTGCAGTGTTAATTCTGAGGTCAGTTGCCAAAATGTTTTAGGTAAAATTGTTTTCTTTTCCTTATCTTTCTTGCTACCTGAATAATCCATTTGACTATTGGCTATCGCATTAAAATCTCCAATTATCATCATATTTTCAATAGATAACTCTAATATTTTCTCATGTAGTTCTTTATAGAATACTTTTTGATTTTCATTTGGAGCATAAATTTATATAATGACGAGAGGTCCTGTTCTAAGTTTATTTTCAAAATTAAAATTCTACCTTCTTTATCACTATAAAGTTGTTTAACCACAATCGTTTCATCAATATAAACAGCTATCCCTCTCCTTTTTTTTTCTGCCAAACTAGTAAACAAATTACCTAATTTTGAATTACATAATAGCTCTCTGTTAGAGTTTTTAATGTGGACTTCTTGTAAAATCATAATTTGCGCTTTTTGTTTTTTAAGTTTGGAAAATATCTGTTTTCTTTTTCTTGGGTGATTCAATCCATTTACATTTACGGAAAAAATCTTAACATGTGAGTTCATTTTTATTTATAGTATTTTTTCGTTTCTCTGGGTTGTCGAAGTTTAGTACTTAGTATCAGTTGTTGTTGTGGTTGAGATTGTTGTGGTTGTTGCTGTGCTTTTGTATCTTGAATTGCTTCCTCCCCCCTGGATGTCGCCCCACGGTCCTCTCCTCCTCCTCCAATCGCTTTGTAGGATGGATCTTGTGTATACAGTCCAGATTGTTCGTAGAAATTTCTAGCTTCTTCAACTGACTCTAGTTTTATTCTGGCTCTTTGCCAAAAAAAGGAGACACCTTCTGGAACCAGCCAACAGAATATTATTTTTTCTTTAATTAAAATTTTTGTTAAAAAGTAATACTCTCTTCTACTTTCTCGTACTCTTCTCGGTACTTGTTTTAATATTATGACCTCTTTGTCTTTGTGTTTTAAGCTTTTGTCTCTTGATCAGTTTAAAATGTCGTCTCTTATGGTTTTTCTGATAAATTTAATGTGGACTTCTCTTGGGAGGTTGTTTTTTCTGGCATAGTTAGTTTGGACCCTGTAAATTTCATCAATCTCCTTAATTACTTCTTGTGGGTCCATCTGCATGATCTCACCAACTATTTCTGCCATTTTTGATCCCAGGTTTTCATCTTTATCTTTGTGTATATTTTGGAACCTCAGCCCATGTGAGGCTCTCTGCAATTCTAATTTGGTAATAGCTTCGTTGAAATTTCTGTTCTCTATGGCAGTGTAGTCCTCGAGTTGGTCCCGTCTCTTCAGTTTTTTTCCATATTTTCTTCTGTCTTTTTCATCCACTGTTCATTTTCTTTTAAGGTTTTCTGCATCACTTCAATTTTCCCATCCATTGCTTGTACACTACCCTTCAGATCCTTCATTTCTGCTTTTATACCTTCGTAGTGTTTTTGAGCTTCTTCACGTGCGGCATCTCTATTGGCGTTCATAGATATCTGCAGTGCAGCCAGTGTATCTTGTATAGTTTGCAAAGTGGGCTGGGCCAAGGTTTTCTCCACCTCCTTTTCTTTTTCCTTTTCCTTACTCAGCATGCTTGTTATTGTTCTCTGCGGTAGGGGGCATGGTAATGGAGAGCTTTGTGGTGTGGCTGTTGGAGTTGTAGACTGTTTTTTTGAAGTTTTTATAATAGTAGATGTGGTAGACATCTTAGTCGCTTTTCTGGCTCTTCTAAAACCTGTAAGGTTTAACTGTTTCCAAAATGGCATCAATTTAATAGACTTAAGAAGAAGAAAAGAAAGAAAGAAAGGGGGAAAAAAGAGTAGGATAGGGGAAGATGGAAAAATCAAATTAGAAATTAAAGGAAAGAGAGGGAGAGAAAATATAAGTATAATAAATTTTAAAGACAATATTATTATTATTATTTTTAAAAAAGACTCAAAATAGTTAGTAAATACTATTAGTTGTTAAAATGGGGAAATAGTAAACAAAGGTTAAGAAAGGGAGAGAAGATCAAGGTAAGGAAAGAAAGGAAAAATAAAAAATAAAAAAAGGCTAAAAGTGTAATTAATTAGTATAGTCAAATATATCAATACAGTAATACCTCATGATACGAACTTAATTGGTGCAAGGAGGAGGTTCGTAAGACGAAAGGTTCGTAAGACGAAACATTGTTTCCCATAGGAAACAATGTAAAGTCAATTAATCCGTGCAACCAAAAACCCCCCCGCAAAAAAACGGCTTTCGGCGACTGCTGGGAAGCCGCGGGGCTGTTTTAAAAGGTGACAGCCGGCCTGGGGGGCTTCCCAGCACCCCCCCGAACCCAGGTTCAGGGTTCAGGGGGGTGCTGGCAAGCCCCCCAGGCCGGCTGCGACCTTTTAAAACAGCCGCGCGGCTTCCCAGCTGTCTCCTGAAGCCGAACGCAGAAGTTCGGCTTTAGCGTTCGGCTTCAGGAGACAGCTGGGAAGCGGCGCGGGTGTTTTAAAAGGTCGCAGCCGGCCTGGGGGGCTTCCCAGCAACCTACCGAACCGAACCCGGGGTTCTGCAAAATTTTGCCTCTTCTTACGAACTTTGTTCGAGTTACGAACCGGCGTTCGGGAGGCTTCTGGGAAGCCCCGCCGCCCGGCTGTCACCTTTTAAAACAGCCGCGCGGCTTCCCAGCAGTCTCCGAACGCCGGTTCGTAACTCAAAAAAAGTTCGTAAGAAGAGGCAAAATTTTTCTGAACCCCGGGTTCGTATCACGAGTTGTTCGTAAGACGAGGGGTTCGTATCTTGAGGTACCACTGTACTATCAATACAATTCAATACCATGCAGATAAACAGTATAAAGCTATAAGTAAATATATAGAATCAATTCTCTATATACATTTTAAAATTCATTAGAAGGGAAGAATGAAGTAAAAAGAAAAAAAAGAAAAAAAATGACAGAAAAATGCTAATTTCATACACTTATTTTAAATCTATAAGTATTGTCTATCTTTAAAGCAATTGTTATCTATCTTTCGGAAGACATTCTAGACAATCCTAAACAATAAAATATGGAGACTAAGGTGAGAGGGACCAGGGACGGTCAAACAAGGGGGAGGAAGGGGGAAGGAGTTAACAATTCATTTATATATAATACAGTAAAAAATTTAAGAAAGAATTAAAATGTAAAAAGAGGTACTTAGCAATTCTCAGTAATGTCCCCCAAAAAAGAAAAAATTCTAATTTATTCTTCTCAAGATTGAGGTAAACAAGTCCAATAGGTTAAAAGTGAATCAATATTTAAATTTCATTAAGTGTTATAAATCCAATGTTAAAAAAAAAAGGTCAGAGTGTCTTTGTTATATCCAAACTAGAAAAAGGGAAAAAGAAAAAGAGTAAAAAAAAGATAAATCTTAATCCAGTAAGGTAATTATAATGTCCATTGAATCCAAATAAAGTCCAAACAGTTCAGGTAAATTTCCAAGTAAAAAAAAAAGGCAGATGAATTTTAATATGCAAAGTCCAAACAGTCAAACAGAGCAGTCCAAAATATAAAAAAAGAGGAAAAAAGAGGAAAAAGTAAGTTATAATCCAAACTGAAGAACAACAGGTATTAAAATAGAAAAGGTTAAAAAACGAAACAATCCAAATCCAACGTCGTCACTTTAGCTCTTTTAAAATACTAATCCTCCATCTTGCATGTTGTTTTATTACTTTCGCGACTACAAAGGCATTAAACACATTTCACTCCCAAAGTAAGTAATAAATAATAATGAGGGGAAAAAAAGATGCAATAGGCTCCAAGTTTATATTTAATTTAGGTAGTTCTTATCCCCTCGGTTCTATTATATTATGAAACCTTCCAGGAATAAAATTTGCATAGTCAGAATGTTACATTTTCAGTTTTGTTTTGTTTTTCTTTGCCGTCTCGTGAGCTGAGGCCGTTCAAACTTTTTAGTTCCACTCACGTTAGCAGAAATTTCACTTTTACTTTCTCTGTTTTTCTTCGCCTTAATTTAATTAAATAGATTCACATTTGCGTTCGTGGGAGTAATATTCACTTTACCTTTGTAATTCGCTCTCTCTATTCTTTTTATTCTCAACTTTTTGTGACTTCTCCAGCTTTTTTCCTTTCTTCCGCTTTGTGGAGACACCGCTATGGCCGAGGATCAGAGAATCCGGCCTTGGATCTTTTTGCCTGGCGCTGCAGGACAATCCTGTACCTGGGGGGGGGGCGAAAACCCCCTCCGGTGCAGTGAGACCCCCTGTTCTTGATAGGTCTCTCCGGGTCCAATCGTACCGCTGGGTTGCGACCACCAAGCAAAAAACGGAGGTCTGGGACGGAGCTCCGCCACCAGCCTTCCGATGCGGCTGCAGCCACCCGGAAGTCTCACGGGGCTCCCCATTTCTAATGCAGCAGGTGATCATAATCATGACAGACGCGAGTCTGATGGGCTGGGATGCTCACTCTGACTCACAAGTGGCCCAGGGTCTGTGGGCTCTGGAAGACCTGGCGGAGGTAAATATCAACCTCCTGGAGCTCAAGGTGGTGTTTCTAGCGATTCGAACCTTCAAGAGCCAGGTACAGGGGGCCTGCTGTTGGTCGTGGTCATCAGCGACAATGGCATCTGACAGGATGGAATCGTCAATTTTGAAAACTTGCAGCCTTATCATTCCTTTTAAGTTCCACAGCCACGGCTTCAGACACTTCAATGGATTGAGCAGCTTTGATGACGTCCTGTAAGGATGTTTCTTCTTCAGTTAGTAGCTTATTTCTGATTGCCACATTCCGCATGCCAAAAATGAGGGCATATATTAGGCGAGCTTCTGGGTTTTCAAACTTGCACTTGGAGAGTACAGTGCAAAGGCGGGTCGTGAACTGATTTATAGTTTCTCCCTTAGCTTGAGCCATCTGGGAGAACTGGTGTCTAAAAATCCTTGCAGGCTTCGTGGGCTTGAAATGAGTCACAAACCTGGACGTCAGGGTTTCCTAGGACACGGAGTTTGCCAGTTCTGGATCTGTGAGAGTCTCGGTGAGATCATATATTTGCAAGTTGCAATAGTTGAACAATATAGCCCGCTTTCTGCCGCTATCCACATCCTTCATCCCAGCAGCCTCCAGAAAGATGTCAAACGTGGCCATGTAGGCTTTCCAAGTCGACTTTTCTGCATCAAAATATTCCGGCAGCTTCGCTACTGAGAGGGTAGCCATGGTGGGTACTCAAGAAGTTTTAGCGGAGGTTCAACCTCCTCGTCGCCAGTGTAATAAATGCTTCCAAAAGCAGACTGATCGAATTAGCAGTTTATTGTTGCCAGAAGGCAATAGCTATACGCTAGGATACTAACAAACCAAGAGGTGCGAAAGAAAGCGTGGGCATCTCTAACTAATGTATTTATATGACCTTACCCCAGCAACCGGTTGACAATATTACAATTTTCCCGCTTAAATAAAACAGCTTAAACAAAACAGCCAATCAACACAGTCCATGCAAATCTGAACTTTGGGCACCCTTTTACATTTTACATAATTACATATTTAACAGGAAGCTTTATGGCTTTGGCCTAATGTCGGGGCAGTGATCTCTTGGCCATTTGATGCTCCAAAAGGAAGGTTTTAAAAAGCCAGCCTGATCAAGAAAAAGTTGAAGGATTAATTTGGAAGGGCTAAGCAACCACAAACGGTGCCGAAGGCCTACCTGACTTGTCGCTCCGCATTACTACCATCCATTGTGAAGCAAATCTTCTCCAAGCCAGGCCTCATCCCACTTCCCCCTACCTTGCAGCCAGCATCTGGCATTAATGAATGTGAGGGCCTTCGGCTGGAGTAGCGAGTGACAGCTGGAATTCAAAATCCCAAGTCTGCCTCAACCCAAATACAGGGTTGGTGTTGGGGAAGCTCGCAAGGTAAAGAAACTTAATGAATAAGGGTGGTAAGAGTAGATGACAGGTAGATGTAGAAAGGAACTCTTGACTGAAGCGATTGCTGGAAGCAAAGGCAGTCGAAGAGGGGGAATATGCTTTTCTAAGACTCAGTCCTGATTGGCTATTGGATAAGGTCAAACCCATCCTTAGAGGCTAACTTCTCCTACCATGGAGACTGTAAAGGCAGCCTGCCAGCACAGTAAGACTGCCTTCTACTGTATGATACATAGGCGAAAGACTAATGCACAAATAGTCTAAAACCGAATTCTGATTTTAAAATATCCACCACTTTTCCCCCCTTTTGTCATAAATTTGTTACAAAACAGTAGATATGATGTGAAAATGCTTCAGGGCAGTTTCTCACCATCTCTTCTCTCTGAAAGAGTATGTGTTAGCACACTTGTTTTTACAAACTACAGACATGAACCACCATAAGGGCCTTCGGACATCAAAAGCACACAATACCTGTCTTATATGTTGTCCAATGACCTTCAGTAGAGCTTCTGCTCGTTACTTTATGGAGGTAGCATTGGTGAGTTTTAGTTTGTACTTATCAGATGAAATTGCAGTTGAATAATTGCACCCCTGTTTCTCTGGCTGTTTAGTCATTTGTGAAATCCAAGATCTGTTGACAACAATCTCTAGATTTAGGTGATGCTATCTTGTCTAGAGGTGAGGAGTAGCTAGATATGTAAATAAATACACTGTAAATACAGCACCTATTTATAAACTATTTAATCTTTTTGCCTTTGTTTCGTATCTAGACTTATTACTAATTTGGGTAAATTCAAACTTAGTTATTTTGTAACTTTATTTTTACTTTAAAGATGCTAAAGTATAAGCAGATCTTTAGCTTGGTCAGCACAGCACTTTTGTGTTTGTATTAATAATGCTGCTCTACTATTTTTTATCCCCATCTTTGCTTACTGGAGCAAAACAATAGTTTGTAACTTTTTGTCAGAAAAGTGAGAAAATGGCACCTTACTTACTTAACTTGAAAACCTATTACAGTCTATTACATTCTGGAAGGTTTCTAAAGCCAAAGTTACAGTTAAATAATTGCAAAAAATGTGATCAATGTATATATAATTTTAAAAATAATAAAATAGAAAAGTATCCTTAATTTATCATTTCCGTTCTTCATGTGGATGACACTGCTACTATATTTTAAAAGCGATCAATGGTTCTAAATGTTTTTGAGATACTTTCAACAAAACTGATAGAATTTAAATATGCCCTGAATTTTTAACTATCCGATACAGGTAAAGGTTCCATGGAGATGCTGATTTCATTACAGAATGAGTACAATCCCTTTTTTATTTTTAAAATCACTATAAATTGATTATATGGAAATTTAATTTCCTTCTTGTTATAGGGTATTTTCCCCTAAGGACAAATGGGTAGAAGACTTGCATCTCAAACAAATCCATGACATCCATTCATTAGAGTTGAGCAAGCCTAATGTCTCAACTGAACATATTAAAGACCGTAAGTGTATGTAAAGCGCTTTAGTGTACATAAACATAGACATTAAGTGTACTTAGTTTATTGCAGAATGCTTTGGCATTGCAATGAACCTAGTAAGTGGTATAGATGAAGCAAGATGTTTCTACAGGTTAAAGGAGCATCCTTAATATATATAACAAGTCTGAAACTTCAATAGAAAAGCCTATAGAAATATAAAAATGAAGAATAGTATTTTTATGATCTCACTAAATATTCAGAAACTGGGTGTTATGGAAATCAGTTCTTCATCTCAATTATTAATAATATCAATATTTGAGGAAATGTGGCTTAATAAGGATAGGATATCAAGTTGATCCAATAGGAAATATAAAATATATTATTTCATGTATTTTAAGCTAAATTGTTGATACATAGCAATATGTGGTCATGATGAAAGGTTATATTTTAATATACATTAAAATCTGTAATATTTGCTTTTTAAAAATACAGCAACTGATCAATTGTTTGAGAATATCTTATGTGGTTGTGATTAAATAGCATTTCTTTGTAAAAGGGAAAATGGTTCTAATTGTGATTATTTTTTTAATAAGTTTTGAAAAATTCCATTTATAACAGTCATAATTGTAGAGTTTATATTTAAAAAGAATAGTGAATTAATATTTATTATATTACATGTAATATGAGTACCATTATAAATAAACTAACTGAAAGTTTGTGTTGAGAAAATAATGTAAAATATATTAATAGTTTGAACCAAAGCTGGAATCAAAATATAAAATTCATAAATTTTAAAATAATATCAGCATATAATACAAATTTATATTTGAATGGATTATACAAAAAGCCATAAATATTATGATCTTGTCTAATAACAGAAATTAATGGTTTTAAGTTGATATTAAAAATAAAAGGAGAGACTGGATACCTTTGTTTAATGCTTTTATAGACTGACAAATGTCGATTAAAAAGTCCATTAATCTTCACTATTGACCAGAGGCCACATAGATTATCTGAATAACAGATATTTAAATAGACATATAATGGAACATTTTGGTAGCTAATGATACATTCCACTTCTAATTGACTGAATTTGTTGTGACTTTTTTCCAATAAATGTATAGAGAATTATAGACTAATGAAATAATAGAATTTTTAATTCTGTTAATTTATTGGAAACCCACACAATATGCTTTTGTATATAACTTTGAACAAATGAAACGGTGTCTGGATAAATTTATTAAACTGTAAATTCCATAAAGAATATAAATACAAAGAAATTATACACCCCAATACATAAATTTACTATGTATAAACTCTACTAGAATTTATGTTTGGTGATTTATCTTAGGTGATTATAAAGTATGTTGCTGTAAGACAGAAATAGATCTTCAGTATCTGAACAATTTAATTTAAATACTGTTGTATAATTTAAAAAGTTGTCCCTGACACATTCAAAGTAACTCTCAGAGCAGATTAATTGCTTGATTATTTGGTGTAGGACTGGTGACATCAAGTGGTAAATTTTGAAAAATATTTTTGCAAGACTCATTCTGTATCATGTTAACAGCATACAAGTAGCCTTTTTATCACTAGTGATCTAAAAGTATTTTCTAGCATCATCCAACCATACAGGATAATTGCTTACATTTATGACATCAGCTCTCATTTTCACTTTCTTAGGCCAAGGAGCACAAAAAGAGAATCTAGAAGCAGAACACTTTGGAATATGGGTGAAATCTTGAGATGTATCATCTTGCTTTATTCTGGCAGTGTAACAAACATAAGCAGTTGTTTAATGGATTCTGCTGCATATGCTAAAATATATGATTTCAGTTTTAATGTTACACCAGATTTATTGTCAGGTTTTCTTGGCAATATCTTACCTGTTTTGAAATTTATTTATTTATTTGATTTTTACGCCGCCCTTCTCCTTAGACTCAGGGCGGCTTACAACGTGTTACCAATAGCAAAAATGAAAAATGACAACATATTTTTATCTTAATAGTGCAAGAATCAAATATTTTAAAAACCATTCTAATGTAAAAAAAAACAATGAAGAAGCACGTTTGTGAACCTACGAAAACAATGAAGAAATAGGTAACAACTAAATAATATGGATAATCCTGATCCAGATGGAAGAGAGAAACTGAGACAGATACTGGCTTCCATTATAGGTTGGCTGCAGGAATAGGAACAGGACATCAGAGATAGGGGGCCTAAAGGGATGGGGTCAGTTGTAGGCCCCTTGGCTGTTGTTTTTTCTGAAATGAAGATGGTCATGCTAGTTGACAGTGGTCTTTTTCTCAAACCAGCAGTAAAACACATTTAGATAATCTGCTAGTTTTTGATTCCCTTCAACGTGTAAAGGAGATTTGCTGAAATGCCGATACAGTTTGTTGTGGCTTGCCTAGCAGCCTATGTAGCCAGGGCCTTTGGAACCTCCAGTACCTCTTGGCAGTGATGGAAAAGGAGGGGCTACTCCTTTCCTGAATGCAAGAGCACATAGGGCTGCCAAGAGGCAAGAAGGTTTACTCTGGAGGAGGTCTCAAGAGTAGAGCTGCAGGCTAATTAGCCATGCAGTCTTTAAGTCCTAACCACGCTGAGCCTAGTGGCAGCGAATGACATCACTCTTGACTCTTGCTTCGTGACTACTGAATCTTGACTCCTGTGTTTCCAGTTTGCATCGTCATTCCTGAATCTTGGCTTCAGCGGTTCCAGTTTGCGCTCCGTATCTGGCACATGGGCCGTAGTTTGGGGACCCATGTTTAATTTCCGTACGGCACACCTGACCATGTCTCAAGGCACACTAGTGTGCCGCGGCATGCTGGTTGAAAAACACTGCTCTAGATCATATGATTTAAACAAGGAGTCTTTCGACGGATCACAATAATGGAGCTTTCCACAAAGCAATTAGGACTTTGTGGAATGGTGTCGGTGATCTGATAGGGCATAAGTGGGGATGAGGCAGCATTTCTCAGTTGCAGTAGCAACTTTGAGGATAAATAAAGATAAAGACTTGGAGGCAGTGGTACCTGGTTGAGGCCGTTGAAGTCCTTAGTCGTCTACTTCAGGCCCAGCATTGGCACTGTGCTACTGACAAGTGTCACTGTGAAAGGAGCCCAAAAAAGTTATATGTCAGGAAGGAGATAAATGGGGTTGCAGGACCGTCAGCTGGGCCAGGTAGGCAGCTGAGGTTCCAGAGATGTAGCAGTTTTGAATGAGCTGCTGGGATATGTGGGAAGCTTTGTCATGCTTGACGTTCACCAGATCTCTCCTACCCCACTGAGACACCACTGTACTCCTTAACTAGAACTTTGCTTAATCTGCAAAATCACTTAATGATTGCAACTAGAAGAGGCAAGTTGCTGTTGTTGAATGAATTGGTTATGTAAAATCTTGCTTTTCTACTGGTCTTGCTTTTCTACCCATCTCCTCCCACTTATGACTGTAACTTGTTGCTTGTATCCTTACAGTTTATATTAACATTGTTTCCTGATTGCTTATTTGTAACCTATGACAACCATTGAGTGTTGTACCTCATGATTCGTGACAAATGTGTCTTTTCTTTCACATACACTGAGAGCATAGGCACCAAAGACAAATTCCTTGTTTGTCCAATCACATTTGACCAATAAAGAATTGTATTCTACAGTGTTCCCTCGATTTCCGCGGGGGATGCGTTCCGAGACCGCCCACGAAAGTCGAATTTCCGCGAAGTAGAGATGCGGAAGTAAATACACTATTTTTGGCTATGAACAGTGTCACAAGCCTTCCCTTAACACTTTAAACCCCTAAATTACAATTTCCCATTCCCTTAGCAACCATTTAGATTATTATTCACCATGTTTATTTATTAAAGTTTATTTTTTAAAAAAATTATTAAAGGCGGACAAAAGTTTGGCGATGACATATGACGTCATCGGGCAGGAAAAACCGTGGTATAGGGGAAAAAACCGCAAAGTATTTTTTAATTAATATTTTTGAAAAACCCGTGGTATAGGCTTTTCGCGAAGTTCGAACCCGCGAAAATCGAGGGAACACTGTATTCTATTATTTCAGTGAGTACAATTCCAATTTCAATTGTAATCTGAAGTTGATGAAGTTAGTGATATACATGAAATGTACATCAAAATTGTATTACTGTTAACATTATAACCAAGGTCTAAAATATGACAAAGTCATTTAGAAGTTCAGAGACAATATTAACCAACAAAAATAATAATAACTTGCTTCAAAATGCAAGGAAGGAGAAAAATTACTTCCTAAAGAGATCATTCTACAATTTATGTCATAGCAAGAAAGAAACTTTCTCAACATTGCTTACAAGATTTTAATATTACTTTAAGAATATATTAATAAATGCTGGATGTATTTAAAAATCAATTTGTAATTATGTTTTATTAGCAAACATTGGCTTAGAAAAATATTGAAAGTAGTTATCTATTAATATTTCAAGTCAAAATTTATAACAAATTTAAAATAATGTAGATGTATGTACAAATGATTGATATAACTTAAATTATTTCTAAATAGAAATATACAAAGCAAAAATATGAATTCAAAAGTTTTCAGTTTTCCAACAGAAATTCTGATACTTATTTTTGTGACCCACCAGAGAGCGCTAAACAAACAAAACAATCAAATTAACTACACAAAATAATCTCATGAATTAACAGTCATCTGTTAATATTTGGAAGTTCAAATATTCAAATAATAGATCAGAATATTTTCTAAATAAGGAACAGATGGTAAAAGGGCTTCTTCTTTCCCTAAATGAAGACCAAGTAATTTGTTAACGTTAGATGCACAAAAGGGAAATAAAAGTTGGAATGCTGAATCTATGCTTGGGTTTTGTGCTTGGAATCTGTTGTGGTTCCGTCTGAGGCCCCTCCGGGAACGGCTGACCTTCTGTCGGTTTCCAGCTCAGATGGAGAGGCTGAGGAACAGGAGGTGCAGACAGACGAGGAGGAGGAATCCCAGGCTGAAGAAGAGGGAGGACAGCCAGAGTCCCACCAGGGGGAGCTCTCCCCAGCAAGCAGCCTGGATTCCTTAGAGGAAAATGCACAAGCCATAATTGATCTGCGACAACGAAGAGCTACTCAGAGACGGAGTCAATTGGCTAAATACTTTCAGCATTAAAGTGGCAACAGCTGGGTTTGGGTGTGGTGCTCTTGGGAAAGGCTAAAAGGCAGACCCACCCTTCCTGGCTTGTGGAGTTTTATCTTTGAGAGTCGTGGGACCTGACTGTGAACTTTGGCGTCTTGGAATCCTGGTTTGTGCCTTTGACTATTGAAACCTTGGGGGGGGGGGGGCAGCAAGAAGCTTGCTGTATTGTCTGGACATCAGGACCCTGCTGTACTGTATTATAGCCTGTATGTTGGGAAGAACAGGTTTTCCTCTGTGCTTATTTTTTCCAGTTATAAAATACTTTTGGCTTTTACCAGAGTGTCTGGCTGTTTTTTCCAGTTGGTGTTGAGGTCTGGGGGAACCCAGACAGAACAGAATCTAATTGCTGTGAATCTTTAATCAGGGTTTATGAAGAACTCATGCAAGATTTTTATTTTTATTGTTTTTAAAGCAATGATAAAAAAGATAAATGTATAGATAATGATGATAAAAATCCATATATAATCAAGGAAAGTAAAAGTAAAAATATAGAAGAAGCTTTTGAAAAAGTAAAAGATACAACAAAGAAAAAGAAAAGATTTGAGCTGTAAATAGTCTGTTGAGAGGGGCGACATACAAATCTAATAAATAAATAAATAGATAGATAAATACATTTCTAAATATAGATATCTAATGTAATTATTATCCATATTTCTAATTATTTATATAGCTATAACGCAACTCATGAGATTATTTTTGTATAAAATTATATTTCATTATGCTTGTCCATACAAAGTCTATGTATAGACAATCTATTCAGTGAAAGGGGCCACATACAGTATTTATCTTTCCAATATAGCATTGCCAGTCTTTAGATATATTAAAAGCACAGAGAATATATTTCAGTTGTCTTGTTGTCAGATTCTAAGTACTAGGTATGTAATTCAAGAGAACACTATAATCTGAAATTTTAGTTTTTGTCACAAAAGCTACATTTATATAATCCACTACCAAAACGTATTAAGTCAGGACCTGGTAAAAATGTGTATTACATCTCCAATAAAATGCAGTTTTGACAGTCCGCCTCTATACCAATATAACGGAGCCCAATAAATTCTAAATATTATTTCTTATATAAATCACAATTTGACACATTGACATTTTTGCAAATTCATGCAAGATTCCAGTAAAAGAGAATATTTGTAGCTCAGGGTTGAATGCAAGATTGCTCAATTGGTTTCAGTCTGTTTGCCAGTAGACGTTTGACAGATAAAATGGATTTTACAGTTTCTAAAATCTAAATCTGAGAAGATTTTCTCAAAATACCCAAGTTCAGCAGACTACATTTTATACTTCTACTCTGGTTTATTTTTACAAGCAACAATATTTGCCAACAATAACCTTTCTTAACTAAAATCTGAGAGAGTTACATTACTATTCATGACAAAACTTTTTCTAAGAGTTTGAAAGAACAGTTTATTAATTCTTGGTTGTTCAGGGCAAGATTAGTTCAGACAAAGGATTTACATTTCCCATTTTGTTTATAGAGCCCGCCATGATCCCATAGAAATCAAGAAGATATAAAAAAGCCCCACCCACTCTCAACTCCATTTTGTTAGCTGTCCCAGAATTACATGTTCTGTGTATATGTGTTCTGTACATTAATAAATGGACCTTTCTTTCTTAAGCAGCTTCCATTTTATTCCCAGCTTGGAACTTGTTCTGTCGAGCTCTCTGGTAGAATCCTCCCGAAAAGGCACAGATTACAATTTCAGACACACACACGTTTGAAAATTCAAAACAATGTTCTTTATACCGAAAATGCAAATAAACAAAGCACTCTTGTTGTATAGCAAAGAACACTCGTCTCCAAACAAACTGGTAATTTGTACAAACTGGTAATTTGTATCAGTTCTGTGATACTTAGTTTGCCGCTGTGAGGCAATTCACAGTCCTCCTTTCACAAAGTGAAACACACTTTGCTTTGGTTTAGTTTCAAAGCGGGGAAAAATCAGCACACAGGTCGAAGTCAGCAAAGCAGGCACGAAACACAACGATCAGATAATCCCCCACAATGGCCAAACCCACAGGCTGCTATTTACAGCAGCCTCACTAATTACCACAGCCCCACCCAACCACAGGTGGCCTCATTTTCTTTGATAATAATCTCTCAGTTGTTGCTGCCTATGCATCCCTCTCCGCATGGGTGGCTGTATCATTAACTCTTGTTCTGAATCCAAGGAGGAGCTAGATAATTGATCTCCTTCTAAGCTGTCTGCAACACTCTTCTCCTCCCTGTCACTCATGTCTTCTTGATTAGAGGAGCCTTCATCATCAGATTCCACCAGGAGCAAAACAAGCCTGCCGCATGTGGATGTCTCCCTCACATCCACAGTCCTTGGGGCAGGAGCTGGGCCAGAGCCAACCACAACAGAACTGGACCTGGATTTTTCTTCCAACATAACCCTATTCCTAAACTCAAAGGGGAGAGGTAGGAATACAAACAGTACCAACAAAGATTACATAAATGGTTTTTACTATTCAATACTTAGTATCTGGTTTTCATATTAATCAACATGCTTGGTTTTTATTTGTACTTATTTGTATTTATCTCCTGCTTTTTCTCCGAGAGCTGAAGAGGCATGTGTAGAGTTCCCCCTCATTTTATTCCTGCAAAGACAGATTTATGAAGTCAGCTCAGCTAAGAGAGAAAGTAGCTTCATTTCCAGACATTTTATCCAGGGAGATGAGAAATCTGTACTGCCAAAAAAGCCTGAAATTTACAAAATCACATTTTATTAAATGCATTAACCGTGCAGCTGGGAAGAAAAAAGTTATGCTACAAGGGCACAAAAAGTATGCAGCCCTGAGTAGCATTCTGCTTAAAGTGAATCTAAAGACTGATAGTTACCTCTGAGTTACATGGGAAGGAAATGACTGAAAACCACAAGAAACGAACGGCTTCCCTTACCCTTTGACTAATTCTTCCTCTTAACAAACAAGCATCTGTTGTGCTGGAAGGTATGGGGCTTTCCTTATTAAAAGTTAATGTGTGCTGACGTAGGCTGAGGTTGTGCTAATAATAAGAGAAATGGAAGTGGGTTTAAGAAATGGCAAATCTTTTCCTAAATAAAAAATCCAAATATCAAGACCTAGTAATAGAAAACATGCAAATTGTCTGTATGCAAGCATGTTTAACAGGTCAGATACTTTAGTTTGTGATTCGTACATTAAGATTGGTCTACTTCTTTAAGCTATGTTATCCTGGAAGGTATTCTAGGTCTACAGTTACCAAGTTATTTAAGAACTTACATAATTGATTTTTTTTAATTTAATTTTTTTTTACATAGATAATAAACCAAACAACAAATGAACAGAAAAGAAAAACAAGCTAAAAACAAAAACAAACACAATAGAATAAATATGACATGCCAGTAAGTTATAAACAAAACATATACAAACAACATTTGGGAAACAAAAGCTTCCCCACTTCTTTTTTTGGGTGTTCGATCAGAGAATTTTCCTTTGTCACTTAACATTAATTCTTTTATTTGCCGTGTTGCTTTGCTTGAATTTCAATGATCTCTCCATTGTTCTTTCCTTTAGCCAATTATAAAACTTTCCCCATATTTTATAGTAAACCTAGTCTTCTTTTCCCTCTAATTGATGGCAGAAAAAGACCCCATGGTCCATCTAGTCTGCCCTTATACTATTTCCTGTATAAATAGTATAAAAACATATAAATTTTGCCAATGACAAACTTCCTTGTCTATTTTTAAACTATCTATTTCTGAACTTCTATTACTGAATTACACAAGACTTGAGAAAGTTGTAGTTCTCTTCACCTGCAACTTCTAACAAACTCAGCAACTATAGTGCATGGTGAAATAAAGTGGGAACTGTAGGTATTTATAGGAGAGGGTGAATTTTATTTTTAGTCTACAATGACTGCTTTTGATTCTTCAGGTATTAGACAAATATAGTATTCATAACTTTATCTGGATGTGCTAAGGACTGAAACTGGGACACTTTGTATGCAAAATTCAAGTTTTGCTATTGAGACAGCTTCTTTGCCTCACAATCCACCCCAATTTCACTTACAGGTGAGATTGACAATTCCACCCTACAAAGACAATGTGATTTTCTATCCATTATTTTTAATTAATGATTAATGCAATAATTAATTGGAGCACCCAGCTTCAAATAATGTATTTTTCACATTATAGGATGCACATTCCCTCTCAAAAGTGGGTGGAAATGTCTGTACATTTTATAAATATTGCGGTGGGGAAGGGAGTTGGTGTGGCGGCATTGCCTGTCACTATCGTCACCTGTCACCGCTGCCACTGTTCGCCACCACTGGGGAATGCTATCGAGAAGCTGATTGTTGGTTGGATCAGCCTTCTGAAATACCGCCGATCAGCTCTTCTAGGTGGTGGCGATAGGTGGTGGCAGTGAGTAGTGGTGCAGAGTAGCGGTGGTGAATGACAGTAGCAATAGTTGGCGGTAATCCCCACCGCCTAGAACAGGTGATTGGCAGTATTCGGTGGGGGGGGGGTGATCCAACCACCAGTCAGCTGCTCAGCAGCGAAGGCTCCAATGTATCCTGACGGCAACAACAGCTCAACTCAGTTGACCAGTGGTGAGCGCAACAGAGCGAAATCCTGACCAGCCACATGCCGGAGCTGAGATAATGTGCCAAAGCTAGCCAGGTTGTTTGCTGTTTGCAACATGGACATTAATGAGATGAATACCGGATAGATGCTGGGAGAATATAAGAAAAGCCTGTTTTGTAGCAAATAATATGAATGTTAATTAGATATATTTTATTGTTGTTAGATACATTGAATTTTCATTAGGCAATGTATTAAAACCATATCTTACCAGTAAAATCGTATATGATTTTATTGAATTATTACTGTATCAATCTTTGGTAATGCAATAAGAGGTCTTTCAAAACAAGTATTAACTTCATTGTAGCTATTGGAAAACATTAAAACATATTTTGGATCTGCCATATAGAAAAAATGAATAACTTGTGTTTGCATGTTCATGTGGGTGATGAAACATTTTAATAAACATTTCTGCATGATTGCTTATAATATGAATATATGCTAATTAACAAAAGATGGGTTGAGACATGCTCACATATAAGTTCAAGACTCACAAACCAAGGGTTTTCCATCTTTTTTCATATATTTTGGATATTCACTTTCATTAGCTTACACCAACTTTTATAATTCCAACATAGTAAATTAAAGTTTTTTTAATTAACAAGCAGCTATTAATGCTAATAGGAAGACACCTGATTTATACATTATATGCCACCAAATTTGTGTTTACTTAAGCCCAGTGTATCCCAACGGTGAAGAGATCAGCATCATTAGTGAATTTCTCTACTATGCTCTGTCCTCCTTTTTTCTTGGAAAGACAGCTAGACAGTTTCATTTCCTGTTCTAGCTACTAGAAGTTCAGATATGGTTGATATATGATGCCACTGAAAGATGGCGAAATCCATGCTGTAAAATGGAAAATGCCATGAAAGTGTATAAGACTAGAGATCAACCTTTTAAACATTTATAGGCAATAGAATAATGATATACATATTTGCCAATATTTTTAGAATTCCAAATGTTTGTAAATAAGTGACTCGTGTTCCATTTAAATGCGACACGCCACTCATTTCACAAAGGAAGCAGAATTATTTCTTTTTCACCATTATCTCTTGCTTTAGCTGTGGTTCTTGTTTCCTGTCAATGTTTAACCTTAATTTAATCTTTAGCGCCAATCATTGTATGAGCAATAGCCAAGATATCACACAAGTCCTGTTCCCATTAAAAAAGAGAACAAGTGAGAAAAACATCGCAATGAAATCAACAAGAAAAAGATATTGACAAAATTGAACGGGTCCAAAGACGGGCTACAACAATGATGGAAGGTCTTAAGCATAAAACATATCAGGAAAGACTTAATGAACTCAATGTGTATAGTCTGGAGGACAGAAGGAAAAGGGGGAACATGATCGAAACATTTAAATATGTTAAAGGGTTAAATAAGGTTCAGGAGGGAAGTGTTTTTAATAGGAATGTGAACACAAGAACAAGGGGACACAATCTGAAGTTAGTTGGGGGAAAGATCAAAAGCAAGGTGAGAAAATATTATTTTACTGAAAGAGTAGTAGAGCCTTGGAACAAACTTCCAGCAGACGTGGTTGGAAAATCCACAGTAACTGAATTTAAACATGCCTGGGATAAACATATATCCACTGTAAGATAAAATACAGGAAATAGTATAAGGGCAGACTAGATGGACCATGAGGTCTTTTTCTGCCGTCAGTCTTCTACCGTGTTTCCCCGATAGTAAGACACCCCCGATTGTAAGACGTATCGGAGGTTTCAGGGGGGTCGGCTAATATAAGCCGTACCCCGAAAGTAAGGCATATGTCTTACTTTCGGGGAAACACGGGGGGTATTGCGGGGGGGAGCCGTTCCCGGAGGGCTCTTCTTGCCCGGGGTTTTCTTACGCGCCTTGCCCGCCGCCGCGCCCTGGCCTTTGCCCGGGGAGCCCCGCTCGCTGGCCGAGCCTTGCGCGGGGCTGTGGCGTGGAGCGGCCAGCTAGCGGCAGCGGTCCATTTTCAGGCTGCCCAGGATCTCCGCCTCGGGGAGGTCTTCGGCATCGCTCAGCGGCAGGCAGGCAGGTGGGGCGAAGGAGGGCGCAGCTCCGGCCGCTCGCCTCAGAGCCGGTCGGCCTCGCTGGCCGCTTGCAGCCGAGCCTCGGCAGGACTCGGTTGCTGGGACGAGCGCCTTCGCTGCAAGCCGCCGCCCGCTTGGCTCGCTTCGGACCAGCGCCGTCCTTCGCTTGTGTCTACCTTACGCAGCGCGCCACCGCCAGCTGGCACCAGGCTGCGTAAGGGAGATTCTCCTGGGCGCGCAGCTCCCTCGCCAGCACCACAAACTGCTGCTTCGGCCAGGGCCGCCGCCTCGCCCGCCGGGTGGCCCAAGCTGGTGGTGGCGTGCTGCGCCCAGAGCTTCGGCCACCCGGCGGGCGAGGCGGCGGCCCTGGCCGAAGTGGCGGAGCAATTCGCGGCGCTGGCGAAGGAGCTCCGTGCCCAGGAGAATCTCCCTTACGCAGTGCGCCACCGCCATCTGGCACTAGGCTGCGTAAGGGAGATTCTCCTGGGCGCGCAGCTCCTTCGCCAGCGCCGCGAACTGCTCCGCCGCTTCGGCCAGGGCCGCCGCCTCGCCCGCCGGGTGGCCCAAGCTGGTGGTGGCGCGCTGCGCCCAGAGCTTGGGCCACCTGGCGGGCGAGGCGAAGCGGCGCGGTTCGGGCTGCGGCACGAGTGGGAGCTCCGACTGCGGCAAGGCAGACTGAGAGGCGCTCGGAAGAGGGAGTCAGGGCTGCCTCTGTGGCGGGTTGAAAAGCAACGGGACTGTGGGGAGAGGAGTCCTTTAAGGGCTGGGAGAGGACGGTTTACAGCTCGCGACGTCGCGTTAACCTTACGGGTGCCTTGCGCTCTTCCCGCCGCGGCTTCTTTTACGATCCGAAGGAGGGAACGAGCGAGCTGAGCCCTCTTTCGCCTCAGGACTGCAACTCAGTACTGGTTGGGGAAAAAGGGAGGGGCGGAGAATTCGGGCCAGAGGAGGCCGCGATTGGCTCCAGGGCCTTTAGGAGGTGGGAGGGGAGGAACCAATCGGAGGTGACGTTTAAGATCTGCGGAAGAACCACAGAGAAAAACTAGAACGGAGGGAAATAAATCCTTCTCCCTCACATTTCCTGTGCAGTGGAGGACTCTTCTCCATTTTGCGGATTGGATGGCAATCTCCGGAGCGGTCAGCGAGATCGGGGAGCGGGAATGGCGGTGGGGGGGCGGGCCGAAAACGAGCCGGCCCCGGTGCCCGGGACAATATAAGACATACCCCGAAAGTAAGACATAGTGGGGCTTTTGGGGATAAAAAGAAAGTAAGACACTGTCTTACTTTTGGGGAAACACGGTGTGTTTCTATGTTTCTAACAATGAATTCATTTTTATTGTCTTCTCAAGTCAAAACACCGAAGTAATCGTAACCATTTCGGCCTGTACTTTAATTTCACAAGATGGAAAGAGAAGCACTGGAAAAATTTTATCCCTGTATTTAGTTATTGCTTATTCAGAAATTAATAATATTTTGACATTAAATTATGATTACTGGACAAAGGATTGACTAAAATCCTCTAGGTTCAACAGAACACACTGTGGGCTTGAAGAATGATATAGTTTTTCTCATGTTATTTCAGATTGGTATCACAGTTATACAGCTATGCAGTGAGCTACTAAATTATGTGAAAATAAATGTACAGTTTACAGTAGTTGGAGATGTCTCATAAAACACTGCCATTTTTTTCCTATCAAAATAATATTTTCACAGTATCTGCATTTAGGTTAACTGTTAACCTATTACTTGTGATCTAAATGTCACTTGCTGCCAGTTAAATTTTGCACTATGGAGGGATTCCTGTAAATGTTGTGATTTTCTTTTGCTTTACTATGAGGCTAGGTGAGTTAGTGATGGGATATCCCCCATTCCTGTCTTATTTTGATTGATGATCAGTAGGAGGAAATAACCAGAGTGTCCTCTTCCCACACATTGTATATGTACATATGAATTGTCCCTATCATGGTTAGAGGTGGAAAATGACAGTTTCAGAATGCCCAGCCAACACATCTAGGAAAGCTGCTTGGGCAGGTTGACATATGTATAGTATTATTCATTTTTAATCCATGTTTGAGAAATCCCCAAATCTTCATATTACCAACATTGGTCTTAGAAATCAAATTGCATCAGTGATTAAGAACCTTGCAATATTATTGCATGTAAAAAAGCTTTTTTATTCATTGATGTAAAGCAAGTTGTCCATATTCTCTGGCTAAGAAAATTTTCATAGCAGTAGTCCAATGAACAAATAAGTCAACATAATACTATCTTCCTAGGGTTGTCCTAGGGCAATCTTGCACTCCTGTAAAAAAAAAAGTCTTTTACTTGAATAATGCAGTATAGAGTATTATATGCACTAAATCATCTACACTAAAGAGCACTAAATTATGGCAGGTTTTTTTCAGTGATGTCTATGAAGTGAATTCCATAGTGATCCTAGGGAATCTACAAAAATACCCTGTCTTCTGGAGTAACTATCAATTCTTGAAGAAAGTACTATGAGGTGGAATGGGGGGGTGGGGTGTCTCTGTGCATTTGATTATATCCTTTCTGTGTTTAATGGCCAGTCTCTTAGATGTGACTTCTCGACCAAAAATCTTTCTTTACACTTCAGTCACTTCAAATGTTCTTTTCCTACTGAGACAATTGTGTGTATAACTCAAATTGCTGGGTGACTTTGGGCCAGTCTTCTTTCTCACCTTAAAGGGTTGTGGCTAGGTGTATTGCAGTTATCTCTAAAAAACAACAAAGGTGGGGTATACCTTCGGAGAGGGGCGGCATACAAATCTAATAAAATAAAAAAATAAAAAATAACTAAAAAAATAAAAAATAAAATACATCAGTGAAAAAGCTGCCTTCTCAAACCTGTTGATCATGCAAAATTGGAAACTCCTATTATAACTGTTAGATTTGTGTAACAAAGGGACCGGGAGTCACTGTAGCTATATAGCTGTTTATTTAAAGCTAGCTGTAATGCGTTCAGAATGCCAGCCAGCTCCAAGAGCAGCTGCTTTTAAAAGGCTTGCTTGGAGGTGGCCAACTCTGATATCCATTTAAAACTGCCGCTTGCAGTTTGACCAATTAGTGAGTGGCATGCAAATTTAGATTACATATTCCAGCGCATAACAGTAATCCCCATAAAGGGTGACGGGTCAGTGTCTGGAGTTAGGTAAGATATTTGCCAAACTAGATCTCACTGCCGGTAGATGGCGTCACATCAGAAATACAAATAATCATCACGCATAGGGAGGGCATTCAAATGTCATTGTTTACAATTTGATGTTAGTGTAGCCCCCAAGGAATTTTTTAGAGCATCATGGAGCAGCTTCTACAAAAAATTCCTGGAGTAGTGCCGTACTTCGATGATATTTTAATTATGGCCAGTGACAAACCGCAACTTCGGCTCCAATTATGAGATGTACTGAACAGATTCCAGGCTGCAGGGCTCGGCATCAAAAGCAGCAAATGCCAGATCATTGTCCAGGAGGTTGAATTCCTGGGGTATAGGATCAATGGGGAAGGTATTCATTATGAATCTTTGGGGGGAGCTGATTCCAGTTGCAGCCAGTACCCCCAAAGGCACAGCAAAAGAATGGAAATGGCCATGAGCCCCATGGTCCTGAGTCCACATTGATTTTGTGATGCCATTCCATGGCCAAACATTCCTAGTAGTCATAGATACGTACTCCAAATGGCTGGAGATTATTCTTATGGGCATAATTAGAGCTGAAGCAGTTATATGGGTTTTACAAAAGCTATTTGCCATACACAGCCTCCCCAATGTTCTTGTCTCAGACAATGGATCACAGTTCACAGCCACCCAATCTGAAGGGTTTCTTGCAGAGCAGGGAATTCATCACACCTTGACCACTCCGTTCTATCTGGCCAGTAATGGAAAAGCTGAGAGGATGGTGAGATTGGCCAAATAGTCCCTTGGGCAGTTGGGATCTGGCAAGGCTAGATGGATATATTCTTGCTATTCCATCCATTGTCCCAAGCGCAGCAACAGAAAGAAGCCCATCGGAGTTGTTTATGAGCCACCAGTTTTGGTCAGTCTTAGACTGGTTAAACTCAATTATCCAATAAAGCCAAGCAAATCCACCAGGTCCTTTAGCATCGGACACCTAAACTTCTCAAAAAACTATGCCAAAGGTACCTTATGACTGTATGACTACTTGGAAAAATACTAAGTATAACAGAACCCCTTTCTTACATAATAGGATTAACAGATGGGCAGCAAAGGAGGCGGCACAAAGATCAGTTACGCAGCCATCTCCAGCTAAATATAGAACAACTAGAAGGCAATATCAATCCAAATGACAATCTTCTAAAATGCATTCCCCCTACAGCTAACTCAAGCCCATGGGAGGTGAAACATATACCTGAAGAACCAGGTATCTGGTGATGCTTTAGCCACAAACTGGTTCCCATTGAGGCCAAGGCCTCAGAAGAAAGCTTCCAGGAACTTCCATGGGTAGAACAGGAGACGACAGCAGGCCCAACCTCTCAGGCTGATGCTGCCACACCTACTGAACTGCACAGGTCCGTAAGCATCTTCAAATGCCTACCTACTTACAGGACTACGTATGCAAAGTAGATTGTTCCATCTAAGAGGGGAGGGGTGTTATATATCAATACCCTGGCTGTTTACACCTACCGGTAGTCCTCTGTTTAAGTGGAAAAAAATCTGTTTCTGATAGATTGAACCATTTGACAGCTCCCTATATAAGGGCAAGCTGTCAGACTGGCTCCTTGCTGAATTTGTACAGAGTTGTCAATAAAGAGCTGTTGCATGAAGCTTGTTTCCACTCTCTTCACTCACCCAACTTAACCAACAGAATTGGGTGTAATCCTGGAAAAAGTGCCTCTGTCCTGTATCAATGGGAATGGAAAGATTCCCCTTGTGATTATAGTGATATGCAAACTATTAAACGTATTGTGCAAGCTTGCTCACAACATGCATTATCTGATACCGTAGACGATCTACGCAAAGGAACATCAGAAGAGGTCACCTGAATAGTTGAATTGGACATACAGTTATAAGGGCACTGCCATACTCCTATAAGTTTTTAAATAAAAAAACATTTACATTGATTGTGTATATAAGTTGCTTCTCTTCTGTCATGTTCTCATCCTACACTAAATAGAAATAATAATGGGTCAGCAGAGCTCTGGGGGGGGAAAAAATCCAAAAAAGAATGATTCAAATGTCCACATCCCAGTATAATAAAGACAGGTCAGGACGTGAGCCTTGGTGGCACAGTGGTTAAGTTAGTACTGCAAGCTGCTTCTGCTAATTGCTGTAGTTCCCCAGTTCAAATCTCACCAGGCTCAAGGTTGACTCAGCCTTCCATCATTCCGAGGTGGGTAAATGAGGACCCAGATTGCTGGGGGCGATAGGCTGAATCCGTAAACCGCTTAGAGAGAGCTATAAAGTACAGTGGAACCTCGACATATGAGCAGCTCTACTTACGAGCTACTCGAGATAAGAGCTGGGAGGGGAGCGACATTTTTGTTCGCCTCCCGAGCTCACATTCGGGATACGAGCGCCAAGGAGCTGTCTCCTGAAGCCGAAAGCTAACTTCCGCGTTCGGCTTCAGGAGACAGCTCCTTGGCGCTCGTATCCCGAGCTTCCCCCCGGGCCCCCCAGGCCGGCTGTGACGTTTTAAAACACGTGCGCCGCTTTGCAGCTGTCTTCTGAAGCCGAACGCGGAAGTTAGCGTTCCGGCTTCAGAAGACAGCTGCAAAGCGGCGCGCGTGTTTTAAAATGTGGCAGCCGGCCTGGGGGGCTCGGGGGGAAGCCCCCGAACCCCCCAGGCCAGCTGCCACGTTTTAAAACACGCGCGCCGCTTCGCGGCTGTCTCTGAACGCTAACTTCCGCGTTCGGCGGCAGCGGGTTTTTTTGTTGTTGCACGGATTAATTGACTTTACATTGTTTCCTATGGGAAACAATGTTTCGTCATACGAGCGTTCTGACTTACGAACCTCCTTCCGGAACCAATTAGTCTCGTAAGTCGGGGTTCTACTGTACTATGAAGTGGTATATAAATCTAAGTGCTATTGCTAAGTCCTATTGCTACTATGTAGAAAGAACTATTTTTCTTCAATATATATGTCCACATATGAGCATCTATGTAAGACTGAATACATGTGCAGTTATTCTAGAATATTTGGTGAAGTAACTTGCACTGATTGATTGATGATTGAAATTATATTCCTATCTCACAACAGTGACTTTGGATGACATGCAAATAAAATGCAAGTTAAAAACCCAACAATTAAAAAGAATCCATAGTGTCATCCCCAAACCCACAACAATTTACCCTTAGATTATCTATGGTTGACCTATCCAGATTCCTAAGAGGTCAGTAAGGGGTGAGTACAAGTGCACTAGAGTGCCTTCTGTCCCCTGTCCTATTGTTCTCCTATATCTCCTATACTTTTCTTCTATTCCTATATCTCTTCTATTCTTTCATTGATATGTTCTATTACTATATCTTCTTTTCTATTCTTTCTTAGATATATTTTACTATGAGTATCTCCTCTATAACCTTCATCATGTATTTTACTGTGTGTGTGTGTGTGTGTGTGTGTGTATATATATATATGTCACATG
Source organism: Erythrolamprus reginae (assembly GCF_031021105.1). Taxonomy (NCBI): domain Eukaryota; kingdom Metazoa; phylum Chordata; class Lepidosauria; order Squamata; family Dipsadidae; genus Erythrolamprus; species Erythrolamprus reginae. The sequence goes on along the minus strand of NC_091956.1, from coordinate 59,573,597 downwards.
TTTAAGCTGAATTTGAAAATTATATATATATATATATATATATATATATATATATATATACATATATATACATATATATACATACATATATACACCCACTAAAAACCTCATTGTGTATTGGACAAAATAAATAAATAAATAAAAAAAATACATAGTTTGGGTAAATAACACATTCCAATAATAAAAATGCATCACCAGCAGGTTAACCTAAGAACCTGGACTAAATACTTGGTCAATCATGCAAGTCTTCAAAGTTCTATGAAAGGCTCTGAACGTCAGGGCTTTTCCAGGAGACCTATTCATTTACTTATAAAGGAAACATTGGTGTATTTTCACTTTCCCTGAAATGAAATGGCTTCTTATTATATGCCCATTGGCATTATTTTACTTATAGTACAAGGATTTATCTGATCCAATGATTTAATTTATTCTGATTTACCTTCCTATTGATATAAACAGGAAGGTTTTTACACCTTTACTTTTTTACACACTAATAGGTACATCTGACGGTTGAATATTACTAAAATTATGACCACTATTTATAAGGAACAAATGGCAGTTGCAAACAAACTATATTTACAGCAGCACGAAGCTTACAACTTCAGCCTGATGATGGTGAATGTGATTTCACCGAAATGTCCCATAGACATGCAAAATATTACACGGGGCAAAACAGGAACTCAGAACAATCTACACACACACACACACACACACACATATATATATATGACGGTCTTGGTATATTCGGGTTTCTTCCCGTGTAGGATTTGGAAATTTCTGGCAACGTTTCGACCAGGTCCCACTCGTCATCTTCAGGCTGGTGTTTCTGTCCTTGTTCTCAGGCGAACACTGCGAGACCTGAGCTGCCTTCCTTCTATAAAGGAAGGCAACTCAGGGTGGGGTTTGATGGCTCAGCTGGGTGTGGCTGGGTGTGGTTTGATGGCTCAGCAATTGCCTGCTGTGTAGAAACTTCCTGGTGAGTCAGTGGGGTAACAATTGGGGTCGTTGATGTAGCTGAGGTATGCTGATTAGTTAATGGTTGTAGATTAGGCGTGATATCCTGCTTTATCCCATTAATAATTTCTGATGGATGTATAAGGGAGAGTTATTTGATTTTTTAAAAGTCTTGGTAAATGTAAATTAGGACTTTCCTAACAGCCCTAATCAAACCCTTGATTATTATCAAGCACTGTAAAGTCATATTTTTGTAAAAGAAAAAATAGAAAAAGAAATCAATCTCAAGGAAGAGGTGCTGGTATCTCCTACAATGTAAAAAAATTAAATGTTACTTCATGATTTTTGTGGAAACAAAAACAGTTCATGTCTTAAAAAGCTGTGTGAATGAAAGAAATAATTCAACATTTATGGAAATTGCTAATCTTTTACAACAAACCATTGTGTACATTTCTTGAAATGATTAGATGACTTACTCAATTTTACTGTAAACACTACATACTGCTTTAAGGCCATTATGGGTGGGCTCCCATTCTTGATCAACCCATTTTCCACCACAGAGGTCATTTATCTTTCCCGTGAAGGTCCCCTTCAGATGAAGTTGAAGAAATATTTTTGTTTCCACGATCTATTACTTTGAAGAATGTAGGGAATCCTTCCTGTGCTCTTTCACTTTGAATACTTTCTATTTAAACTACGTAGGTTGTGATTCTGTGTGATATGATTAAGCAGCTTTTTTATGTGAATATTTTAAAACTGGATTTCCCTGAACATGACCTTTTGAGAGATATATGTATATGTGTGATTTGTGATAAGGGGCTAGAGTTATCTAAGAGCGCAAACTGCATCTAGATAATGGTGAGTACTACAGCTTTTCCTTATTTCTTTTACTTGTTGAATTAGCCAAAACCTTTTATTTTATTTATTTATTTTTATTATTTATTTATTTTGTCCAATACACAATGAGGGTTTTAGTGGGTATATATCAATATACACATAATAAAATACATGATGAAGGTTATAGAGGAGATACTCATAGTAAAATATATCTAAGAAAGAATAGAAAAGAATATATAGGAATAGAATATATAGGAATAGAATATATAGAATATATAGAATATAGGAATAGAATACACACACACACACACACACACACACACACACACACACACACACACATATATATATATATATATATATATATATATATATATGAATAGAATATATCTATGAAAGAATAGAAGAAGAGATATAGGAGATATAGGAGAGCAATAGGACAGGGGACGGAAGGCATTCTAGTGCACTTGCACTCGCCCCTTACTTTCCAGGAATCTGGATAGGTCAACCGTAGATAATCTAAGGGTAAAGTGTTGGAGGTTTGGGGATGACACTATGGAGTCCGGTAATGAGTTCCACGCTTCGACAACTCGGTTACTGAAGTCATATTTTTTACAGTCAAGTTTGGAGTGGTTAATATTAAGTTTAAATCTGTTGTGTGCTCTTGTGTTGTTGTGGTTGAAGCTGAAGTAGTCGCCGACAGGCAGGATATTGCAGCATATGATCTTGTGGGCAATACTTAGATCTTGTTTAAGGCGTCTTAGTTCTAAACTTTCTAGGCCCAGGATTGAAAGTCTAGTCTCATAGGGTATTCTATTTCGAGTGGAGGAGTGAAGGGCTCTTCTGGTGAAGTATCTTTGAACATTTTCAAGGGTGTTAATGTCTGAGATGCGATATGGGTTCCAAACAGATGAGCTGTATTCGAGGATGGGTCTGGCAAAAGTTTTGTAAGCTCTAGTAAGTAGTGTGAGATTGCCAGAGCAGAAGCTACATAGGATTAGGTTTACAACTCTTGAAGCCTTCTTGGCTATATTGTTGCAGTGGGCTTTGGCACTTAAATCTTTTGTTATTAGTATACCAAGGTCTTTAACCGAGTGGGGATTATCTGTGATAATTTACGTTGAATGTTTTCAACAAACAACGTTTCTTTATTTTGATGCAAAGATGGCTTTTAAAAAAATTAATTTTAATGCAATTCACTGATAATCAAAATAACGTAGCTTTAAAAGTAGTCTCAGAAGTCATGAAAAAGTGTCCCAAAACTGATTCTACTAGGGAATACTATTTGCAGAAGATATGTACGTTAGACAGCATTGTAGATAAACATGTGCTCAAGCAAACGTACACTCAAATACATATTATGATATTTAAGAAAATAAATCCAACAAATCAAGTACAACTTACTGACAAACATGGATAATTGAGAAAACCTAACATTTAAGTTTTTGCATATTTCTTAGAGTCCAAAATATAATGACATTGCAACCCTAGAGAAGAAAATATCTTTCTTTGTCTGAATAAAAAGTTGGGGTACAAATGACACCAAGTACGACACGGAATAAAATGCATTTAATCTTTTGAAAACTAATCAATTTAATTATACAGAACTTCACATTGCAATATCATGTTGTTTAGTCTGGAACATAGCATTATAAACTGATTGTAATTCCATGTGTGATAGTGATTCTTTTCTAAGTTTAAGACCACAGCGTAAATCTACATTTGAAAACGTATGTTGGAATTAAAAAGAGCTTGTTTATAATCAGGAAGATAACTTTTGTTTTTATAAAATTGTCACAGGTTAGCTCAAATCTAACATTTTACAGTTAGATTTTAGTTTGTGTATATTAAGTATCATCTTAAATTGGGTTTTAATGGTATTTGTTTGCTTTCTATCCATCTATCTATCTTTACAAATATATATTCAGATATATTAATATTAATATTAGTATTTTAATGTAACATTGTAGGACTGGACAGGTTGAAATACCAGAGAAAGCAAAATTATAATCATAGATCATATAATTATCTTAACTGTACAGCTTAATTATATATAATTATTATAATTATATAATTCTGAATTATGATGCATGAATGAAGAATTTATTCATGCAGTAAAAAGTTTTCTATAATGAGTCTGAGGTATGGAAAGTAAGCCAATAACATAGTTACTCCCTTTTGTATTTTCAAAGTGTTGTTGTGAAGATAAAAATGTCATTTGATTTGCATTAACCTCCCAAGAGAATTTTTTTTTGAGGGGGAGTAATGATATCTACTTCTCATATATACTCTGAAATGTTTGTTTGCTATAGATGATAAATATGAAAAAAGATACCATTATTCAGAAATTAGATGAGTGTACAAAATTAATCTGCCAAGATAATATTATGACTCAGAGACATGAAAATATTTTAGTCCAAAATATAGATCTCTAAACTAATTTATTGGCTTACTAATTTTTCCAGTTTAAAATCAGTCAGTTTAAATGGCATTTAAAATCTTTCGGAAAACTACCAATTATAGAAATTTAATTAAAGATATATACATCCTACATTTAAACACAGTTCAGGTTCAACAAGAGCCAACCTAGTTTTATGGCATAGATTCATGATTTAGAACTATAGAATATTCATTAAGTAGTTCTTGTTTAACTCCATTTCTTTCAACCTAGATAAGAATTGTTCATGATCAGTACAATTATTTATGACATTAATCTATTTCAATGATCTTTTATCAACAAGGCCCTTTCTTTTGTGGTGTTTAGAAATTTTGTTAGCTCTTGACTATTTATCAAACAAATTTATATGTCCGCCCAATTTACACAAATGTAACTCTGAGTGATTTACAACATTTAAAAAAATTAAATTGTTTTGTTCATAGCATATATAACATATGATATGTGCCACCTCTATGTTGGTTGAGGCAGGCAGGATTCCCTTGAGAACCATTTGTTGGGGGTCAGGGGAAAGGGAGGGTCTTGCCTTCTCTTTCTGCTCAAGATCCCCATGGACAATTGGTGGGCCACTGTGTGACACAGAATGCTGGACTCAATGGGCTTTGGCCTGATTCAGCATGGCTCTTCTTATGTTCTTATGTTAATATACATAAGATAGTCACATTATTATGACATTTTATGTATATGTTTCCATATTTTGTTTTTTTCCAACCCAAGTTATACAGGACAAATTTCAGATTGTGATCGAAGCAGCATATATACTCTGAAAAATACATAAACATCAGTGAATGAAAAATATTGTGTTATTCCCATCTCAGGGATGAATGTATCATGATAGCAGCATACATATTTAATAAATTATTACATATTATGTATAATATAAATATTGTTATGTTAAAAAAAAATTATTGCAAATTTTAACTTGTGTTAACTTTCTGTCTCTTCTTCTTTCCTAGGAGGATAACTCTCAGGTTAAAACCAGATGTGAAAGCTTGAAAAAGAAATTTGTAGATATGCATAACAGTCAGTCCTCTGATTCTGAAAGGTATTACATTTTGTTAAATGTCCCCTATTTATTACCTACAATCTGTCTAGCTACAGTCATTATGAATGAAATGGATGAAGTACAAATTCTGGAAAGACAAATCAATCATGCTAGTTATCTAATATGTAATCTATTACAATCCAAGCTTTCCTGGAAGCAATTCTCCATAAATCCACTGGAACTTACTGCTGGATCAGGCTTTAATTAGGTCAAGGATATTGTCTGAGACTGAATAGAAAAACACTCAGTCTTCAGGACTCCCTATTCTCTTTCTTTTGCTATCTCATAGTATTTAGCTAGTACTGCAAATGCAGAACATATATTGCTGTACAGTAAAGTGACCAGATTTTAACATTGGTAAAGAGGGACACTATTTCCCTCCCTCCCCCCTCTCTCTTTCTCTCTTTCTTTCTCTCCTCCCTCTCTCTCTTTCTTTCTCTCTCTCTCCCTCCTTCCCTCCCTCTCACTCTTTCTTCCTCACTCTTCCTTCTTCTTCTCCCCTCCCTCCTCTTTCTCCATAAGGGCCTCCCCCCAATGAGCCCAGTCCCCTCCCTGGGGCTCAGTAGGCGCCCCGGCTCCTGGAAGAGAGAGACACAAAGGCAGCCTGGTCCGGCCTCTTCCCTCAGCAAGTGCACCCCTCACCTGCCCCCGCCGCAGCACCCCTTTATCTCAGGGGGCCCTCTCGCTCTTTCTTCCTCGTGCGCAGAGATCTCTTCCTCTTCCTTCCCGCAGAGACCTCCAACCAAGCTGGAGGGCGGGGAGGGCGAGGCAGCAGCGGAGAGCCCAGAATCCCCTCCCTCCAGTCTCTTCCCAAGGGGGCTGGTTGGGAGAAAAAAAAGCGGGACATTTTTCAAACAAAGCGGGATGCGGGACAAATGATCAAAAAGCGTGACTGTCCCACTGAAAGTGGGATGTCTGGTCACTTTACTGTACAGGGCTAGATAGATGTGGATATAACTATATTTCCCTCTATGCAACCTGTCTTTGAACATAGCATGGTAATTGATAACAAAAAGGTGCTTAGAGATTGCACTTCCTATACAGGTAGACCTTGCTTAATGACTGTCCTATAGCAAAAGTTCAAAGTTATGCTGGTGCTGAAAAATGAATTTTATAGTGAATGAAAACAAATATATGTATTCCAGGATAATATTGCAGGAATCATGCAGGATCCAATCTAAATCTGGAGTCATCCTCAGGGAACTTCTATTTCTCCAGAATTGGTGATACTATGGGTAATATTTATATGGTACCTGGTTGTAGGTGGCTTTTAGTTGTTAATTGGGGAGGCATAGTCAGCTATTAGGTCATTGATTGTAGTTTCCTTGTGTTGCTGTGTCCTCAGTTTCTAAGTATCTGGTAAGCTAGTGAAAAATCAGCCTTCCCATTGACTGAGAAGAGGCCTATGTCCCAGGCTTCAATAATTTATATGGCTATTTTTGTCTGGCTTGGTCAACAATCTTAGTAAGTGGGAAACTGAATGCATGTCTTTGTTCATTGCAATATTAGACTGCCAATAAATTTGGAAGTTTCTTCCGCTTCCAAACAAACTTTATATGCATGATTTGTCCTCATATAGTAGCCTCTGGACAGAGGGTTATGCCCATTTTCAGGTCTAAGAAGTTGTATTCCGCTGCTTCCTAAATGTTTTTAATTAATGAAAGGGTATATAGTTAGTCTTGTGCCTTCTTTCTGCCTTTCTCCCCTGCATGTTGTGCTGGTATCTACCAATAAACACTTGTGGGTACCAGTGTTCCCTCTAATTTTTTTGGGGGGGTGGGCGGAAAAGTATAGTGTCTGAGCGGCAGTCCCCTCGGGACTGGGCGGCACAGAAATAATAAATAAATAAACAAACAAACAAACAAACAAACAAACAAACAAACAAACAAATGAAAAACCCACCCTGTTTTGCCTCAGAGAATTTCAAAATAAAATACTGTACTGTGTGTCTATAACAGTGAGCTCATAATAGGGCAACTCTATCAATATCAAAATGCCACTTAAATAGTTGAGCTAGTTTCAAACTAGATTTTTATTTTCTTTTTCTCTTCCTTACTCCCATTCTTTTTTTTTCTCTTTTCCTTCCTCTCTTTTTTTCTATCTGTTTCTCTCTCTTCCTCTCTTCCTCTCTCTCTCCTTCCCTCTCACTCTTTCCCTCTCGGCTTCTGGGCAGGTTTGAAAAACTCTGAGTTGATGATGATTTTTAAGTGAGCGATTGCTCACTGCTCAGCTTAGAGGGAACTATGGTGGGTACCCATTCTACCTGATTTGTTCATGTATGAAGCTGTTCTCCAGTTTTTTTGTTTGCTGGTGTGCACTGAAATTTTATGAAAAAGTTCACACCAGACGTTTGGATAAAGAGAAAAGAAATGTTTATTCTCTCTGGGTATACCAAAAACAGTTTGCAAAGTGGGTACTCTTCATAAGGGAAGAGACACTTGTACAGAAGCTAAAGAGCAGGTTATATAGGTTTTACAAATCACAAAGGTACATAGAATTCCTCAACTTATCATAGGGGTACACAGAATTCCTTGCCTAAATATGGTCTATATCCTGTTTCTTTCTCCTGGAGATGAATAGTACCTTATATGGTTTATTGGGTAAACAGCAAACATTTATCTTGTTAAACAGCAAACATTTATCTTGTTAAAAACAGATCCCAAAATGACAGTCACAAGATAAGGAAAAACAGGAAATCCTTATCTTGTTAAAGACAGAAACTACAGACAGCAAATAATGATATTCTTCAAATAAAACTTAAATTCTTTTATACACAATGGATTTTTCCTTCACTGGGTACTACAGTGGGTTCTCACCCGGCCATATAGTGTTCTGATGTATCTCTTTTGATGTGACAGTAGATGTTTACTGTTGAAGTTTAGAATGGATGGAATGTTGGTAGCCTTGTGTGGTTTCTTCTGTGTCAGACCTATTGTAGGGCTCTGAGGTTGTCTACTCAAAGAAAAAATATTTTTTTTAAAAAACTACAGAACAGCAATTGTTTGGCAAAAACCTTTTTTTTCTGAATATATTCCAATTATTAAAAACATTAACCATCTCTTGAGTTTAAAAAGATGATGTAGCAGTTCTATATACAATGAAGAAAAGTAAACTGCCCCGAATATATATATAGCCGCCCCGAGTTTTCGGAGAGGGGCGGCATACAAATCTAATAAATTATTTATTATTATTATTATTATTATTATTATTATTATTATTATTATTATTAAACAAAAGTATTTGTGTTGATTGTCTTATATTTGTAACTTATTTGAGATGGAATACTTGTGCTAGAATGTCATATTAATCTTATCTTAATCAGTGAAGATTTCTAATTACCAATTGATTGTTCAAAGATTTTCAAGACTTTTGGGGACACCAAATATTGCCTTGATATTAAGCATTTTCTCTTTTATTATAATTGAGTAGTTACAGGTGCAGATTTTGTTAATTATTGGGGCCTTCTAAATTTTTTTCACCCAAACCAGATGTTTCCATGCTAAGTATGAATTTTTTTGTTCTAGCTTTGTTATTTCTATGGTTCCAAAAATTAAGTAGAAGCTATTAGAAAACGTTTAACAATATTTAGTTTTCCAGATGTGTCATTTTACAGATAAACAGCTGCCAGCTATTAGGTGTCCTTTAAAATGCCATTCCTTTTTCATATGGGAAACAAGCACTAGGACATTGATGGGGTGACAGCCAGATGTTTTAGTTGAATTAGAATGGAAAGAAAGTGGTGTTTTTCCTTCTTACCTAATTTACATATCTATCTATATATTATTTAAATCTATATTTAGCTGCATTATGCCATAGCACCCTTTTCTAAAAAAGAAATAATGATTATCTTCATAGCAACCTATGCACATTTTTGAATACTAAAAATGTTCCGTCTAATTGGTGACTGCATCCATGCAGTTTTCTTAGAAGCATTTTGTTTGCTGTTGGTGTCTTCAGGGCATATTTGCCAGCATCTCATTTTAGCCAATAGCTACAGGAATTCCAGAATACCTCCTATCAAAACACTAAATAGGGCCGACCTTTACTATCTGAGATCAGCTGGTCTATACTGGATGAGACAAACATCCAATATGCACCAGACTCATCCTTGAATACAGCTCATCTGTTTGGAACCCATATCGCATCTCAGACATTAACACCCTTGAAAATGTCCAAAGATACTTCACCAGAAGAGCCCTTCACTCCTCCACTCGAAATAGAATATCCTACGAGACTAGACTTTCAATCCTGGGCCTAGAAAGCCTAGAACTAAGACGCCTTAAACAAGATCTAAGTATTGTCCCCAAGATCATATGCTGCAACGTCCTGCCTGTCGGCAACTACTTCAGCTTCAACCACAACAACACAAGAGCACACAACAGATTTAAACTTAATATTAATTGCTCCAAACTTGACTGTAAAAAATATGACTTCAGTAACTGAGTTGTCGAAGCGTGGAACTCATTACCGGACTCCATAGTGTCATCCTCAAACCCCCAACACTTTACCCTTAGATTATCTACGGTTGACCTATCCAGATTCCTAAGAGGTCAGTAAGGGGCGAGTACAAGTGCACTAGAGTGCCTTTTGTCCCCTGTCCTATTGCTTCTCCTATATCTCCTATACCTTTCTTCTATTCCTGTATCTCTTCTTCTATTCTTTCATTGATATGTTCTATTCCTATATCTTCTTTTCTATTCTTTCTTAGATATATTTTACTATGAGTATCTCCTCTATAACATTCATCATGTATTTTACTATGTGTGTATATATATATATACCCACTAAAACTCTCATTGTGTATTGGACAAAATAAATAAATAAAATAAATAAAGTAAATATATGAATTTTTAATTGTTTTGTTCTTAATCTTTTATGATATTTTTAAATGTATGTTATATCCAGTTGTAAGCTGCCCAGAGTCCTTCAGAAGTTGGGTGGCATAGAAATTAAACAAAGAAACAAACAAACAATTGTGTGTATCATGCTGGCCACTTGAGAAGTCACTGCATCTTTCCCCACCTGGCAGCAACCACTTAGTTGCCTGCTGGGAGGGAAGGAAGGAAGGAAGGAAGGAAGGAAGGGGGAAAGAGGAAAGGAAGTTAGGAACAAGAAGGCAGTAAGAATGGAAATAAAGAAAAGAAGGAGGAAAGGAAGGAAGGAGGAACTGAAAAAAGGAAGGAAGGAAGGAAAAAAGGAAGGAGGGAAGGAAGGAAGGAAGGAAGGAAGGGGGAAAGAGGAAAGGAAGTTAGGAACAAGAAGGCAGTAAGAATGGAAATAAAGAAAAGAAGGAGGAAAGGAAGGAAGGAGGAACTGAAAAAAGGAAGGAAGGAAGGAAGGAAGGAAGGAAGGAAGGAAGGGGGAAAGAGGAAAGGAAGTTAGGAACAAGAAGGCAGTAAGAATGGAAATAAAGAAAAGAAGGAGGAAAGGAAGGAAGGAGGAACTGAAAAAAGGAAGGAAGGAAGGAAAAAAGGAAGGAAGGAAGGAAGGAAGGAAGGGGGAAAGAGGAAAGGAAGTTAGGAACAAGAAGGCAGTAAGAAGGGAAATAAAGAAAAGAAGGAGGAAAGGAAGGAAGGAGGAACTGAAAAAAGGAAGGAAGGAAGGAAAAAAGGAAGGAAGGAAGGGGGAAAGAGGAAAGGAAGTTAGGAACAAGAAGGCAGTAAGAAGGGAAATAAAGAAAAGGAGGAAAGGAAGGAAAGAGGAACTGAAAAAAGAAGGAAGGAAGGAAAAAAGGAAGGAAGGAAAAAAGGAAGGAAGGAAGGAAGGACAGAAGGGGAGAATGGAAGAGAAAAGGAACCAAGGGAGAAAGGGAAGGAAAGAGAGAGGGATGGAGGGGAGGGAGGAGTGGGAGAGAGGATGGAACAGGGATCATTAGCATCTTTTTCTGCCCATGGTTCAATTGGGGTCTTCCTCATCTCTCAAGGTTATTTCCACATACCAGTAGACTCAGAAGCACTTTCAATCTGATAATGATCTGAATACTTCATAACATTGGTTCTGATTTTTGAACCATTTCATTCTGGATAAGATATGTTTATAAATATTTAATTTATTGCTAACCATATACCGAAAATAGCTTGTTTCTCTACCAATTTGAGCTAACATCATTCGGAGAACTGCCATTTCAAACATAGCATGTATCATGTTCCAGATGACGCTTTTGGCACTTTCGCTGCAAATATATTTTAACAGCCTTTTAGCTAGATATTTTAGCTGTCTTGGTGCTTGTCTGAAACTTCCATTCAGGCTCATACTTAAAAGATGCCAACACACAATCAAATAGAAGATTGTATTAAAATGCCTGACGTATGAATTATTCACATTCCTTTCTTTAAAAAAAATAAAATTATAATGAAGAGATTATAATGAAGAGCATACTGTAGAATTTACCAAATAACAAAACAAAACCATGCAGATATACGAGCTGTTAAAGCAACAGCTTTAATTGGCAGCTTTTTTTACCCTTTTGTTTTTCTTTTTCTTTGCTAATGATGGGAATTGAAGGAATGGTGGGAATTGAAGGAAGAATAAAAACAAAGTTTTTATCATTGCTATTTTTTTCAAAAGCATAAAACAATTTAGTTTAGTCTCTACACAACCATGTTGTATTATAATTCCAACATAGTTATCATGCTTTTGGCAAGAAAGCAAGTGAAACTGAATGCATTTGAAAGAAGCTTCATCTCATGGAATTTTATTTATTTATTTATTTATTTTGTCCAATACACAATGAGAGTTTTAGTGGGTATATATCTATATACACATAGTAAAATACATGATGAAGGTTATAGAGGAGATACTCATAGTAAAATATATCTAAGAAAGAATGAAAAAGAAGGTATAGTAATAGAACATATCAATGAAAGAATAGAAGAAGAGATATAGGAATAGAAGAAAAGTGCAGGAGATATAGGAGAGCAATAGGACAGGGGACGGAAGGCACTCTAGTGCACTTGTACTCGCCCCTTACTATCCAGGAATCTGGATAGATCAACCGTAGATAATCTAAGGGTAAAGTGTTGGGGGTTTGGGGATGACACTATGGAGTCCGGTAATGAGTTCCACGCTTCGACAACTTGGTTACTGAAGTAATATTTTTTACAGTCAAGTTTGGAGCGGTTAATATTAAGTTTAAATCTGTTGTGTGCTCTTGTGTTGTTGTGGTTGAAGCTGAAGTAGTTGCCGACAGGCAGGACGTTGCAGCATATGATCTTGGGGTCAATACTTAGATCTTGTTTAAGGCCTCTTAGTTCTAGGCTTTCTAGGCCCAGGATTGAATGTCTAGTCTCGTAGGGTATTCTATTTTGAGTGGAGGAATGAAGGGCTCTTCTGGTGAAGTATCTTTGGACATTTTCAAGGGTGTTAATGTCTGAGATGTGACATGGGTTCCAAACAAATGAGCTGTATTTGAGGATGGGTCTGGCAAAAGTTTTGTAAGCTCTGGTAAGTAGTGTAACAAAGCTAACAAAATCAAAACAGTACTAATCTATTCTGGTGAGAGCATAGTATCCAAAAGAAACCTTTTGAAACCCAACCTCACCAATAAAAAAAACCCAACACCCAAATCCTATTGTAGTCTACATTTGGAAATCCACACTTTGTGCATATTATCTTTCTCCTCTTTTGACATTCGTTTGTGTCTTCCAGCCTTGCCAGTAAATGCCATTTAATTTGAGATGTGGGATGGAAAATTCACCAAAATGTGATGGTAACGTTGAAACAGATGTAGTACAGACAAAAAGGAAAGGGGAGGGAGGGGGATTTCAGGAAACACTTTCAGAGTAGAAATGAGATGATGTGTCCTGTTCAAGTTTCAATCATAGGTTTTCCAGGTAATTATCTGTTGTGGTTAGCTCTGGCCCAGCTCCTGCCCCACGGAATGTGCAAGTGGATGTGGGGGAATCATCCACATGCCGCAGGCCTGTTTTGCCCCAATGGAATCTGCCGACGAAGCCTCCTCTGACCAAGGAAGTGTGAGTGACAGGGAAGAGGGGAGTTTGCAGACAGCCCAGGAGGAGACCAATCATCTGTATCATCCTTGGATTCTGAACAAGAATTAATGACACATCCACGCATGCGTAGAGTGATGCATAGGAGGAGACAACAACTGAAGGATTATTACAAGAGAAAATGAGGCCACCTGTGGTTGGGTGGGGCTGCTGTAATTAGTGCTACAGATAAAAGGGCAACCTGGTGTTTTAGCCTCATGGCAGTTTATCTGATTCATTGTTTCATCAAGATCGTGGTTTTTGTGCTGTTCAAGATTGTGTGTGGACTCTCTGGACTTTAGAATTGGATTCAATTTCCCAGTTATTGGGTGAGCAATTGGATTGCAATTAACCTGTGCCTTGTGTGTACCAGAAAATCCTTTTGACATTTAAAAAGGGAGCTGTTTCTGTTTTTCTGTTTATAAAAACTTTTGGGTTTTCCTTTTATCGTGTGGTGTGTGTCTTCCTGGACTAATTACCCTGTAATTACGGGCAGTTGAAACACGCCAGCAGAACAATTATAAGTCATTGTTTTTCTCCCAGGTACAGAATATATACCCTTTTCTAGCTCTTACTTGTCAGATGCCGCTCAGATTATGCTGCCAATATTGAAGGCAAACAGATTGTTTTGATTGATAGGTTGGGTTTTCTTTTGCTAAAACAAGGGGCCAAATAGCTACATTAAGACTTGGCAATACTGAATTCCTCTATTTCAAATCTTATCACTCCCTATAGTAGTGATGGTAAACCTATGGCATGGGTGCTGCAGGCGGCACACGGAGCCATATCTGCTAGCACGGGAACCGCTGCGCCAGCTCAGCTCCAACCTGCATGTATGTGCAGGCCAGCTGATTTTTGCCTCATGTAGAGGCTCTGGAAGGGTGTTTTTGGCTTCTAGAAAGCATTTTTACCCTCCCTATTCCAGGGAAGCCTTTGGAGCCTGGGGACGGCGAAACACAAGCCAAATGGCCTCACTAGAAGTTGGGAAATAGATCATTTCTGGCCCCCAGAAGGCCTCTAGGGGTTGGGGGAAGGTGTTTTTGTCCTCCCCAGGTATTGAATTATGGGTGTGGGCACTTGCACATGCCTGATAGCACATGTACATGCTCTTTTGGCACTTGAGGAAACAAAGGTTCAGTATATCTCTAGGACCGCCTTCTGCCGCAGGAATCCCAGCGACCGATTAGGTCCCACAGAGTTGGCCTTCTCCGCGTCCCATTGACTAAACAATGTCATTTGGCGGGTCCCAAGGGAAGAGCCTTCTCTGTAGCGGCCCCGACCCTCTGGAACCAGCTCCCTCCTGAGATTAGAACTGCCCCCACCCTCCTTGCCTTTCGTAAACTCCTTTAAATCCACCTCTGCCGTCAGGCATGGGGGAATTGAGACATCTCCCCCGGGCCTATAAAATTTATGTATGGTATGTTTGTGTGTATGTCTGCTTTAATAATGGTTTATTAAAAAATGTTTTTAAATTATTAGATTTGTCTTGAATTGTTTTATTGTTGTTGTGAGTCTACGGAGAGGGGCAGCATACAAATCTAATAAACAAACAAACAAACAAACAAACAAAGAAAGAAAGGTTCACCATCACTGCCAACAGTTTTACTCCATCTATAATGTGATATCAAATATACATACAAATATACGTAGGAAATATAGCTCTGCTCTTCTGTGTCCCAGCAACAATCATTTACCTTTTAATTCTACCTCACTTATCAGAGAGTAGAAATAACCATGATCTAAATAAGAAATGTTTCTAGCATATGAACAAGATGTACTTTGAATGTACTTTAATATATAAGGAACAAGTCGTGGTATCTAGTAAAGCTTTGTTATTTTAATTCTGAGTGTTGTTTAAATTTTAAAAAGAAGTACTGCAATACTATTTTAAACTGTAATGAAAAGTTCAGCAAGGAGAAGACACCAAGGGATTAAGCCTGACTTGTTTTTCATACAATTCATAGCATGAAATAGCATGAAATCTCTATGCCAGATTATCAGATATCTAAGCCCCATTTCCAAACAGTTTCCTAGAACTAAGTACACCCCCTGCAGGAAAATGGTAAACTTGTGAAATTGTCTTGCCTGGTTGGCAGCATAATGTTGTGCAAGCATTAAAGAATTTTTGCTTTGACAGTCCTGAAAAATACATTTTGCATAGCTATGTGAAATTCAGTGGGATATCTTATTTTGGGGAAAACATGTTACTATATACAATAGGACTATTTTTTGAGTATAAAAGCTGATGCAACCTATTTATGAATTCACATAATGCTATACTATATATTACAATGTCCAAAATATAAAGATCTAAATCCAAACCAAACACATTGTGTACTAAACCATTGATTCTGCCAACCCTCACATTAATCAAAGAAATGACAATAAAAGGAAAGGAGAAATGGGAAATATGACATGAACAACCTTGCAAGCAAAGAGACAAACAAAACAATGTGGCAAATGAAGTGATGCATTTCATAAGTCTAAAAGTTGGCAATATTTTTTGAATTTTCTCCATTTTAGTCCTCATCCATTTTAGTTTTGTCTGGTTTCATTAGGCTAGTAAATGTAAAACCTAGTAAATGTAGAACCAAGAGATTTTGGGAAAGTCTCCTCGTTTATAGGATTTTGATTATAAATACAACATTACTAGTTGCTTGAAGAAAATAATTAAAAATCTGTAACTACAGCAAGAATTTGATTTATCTTGCTAATTTTAATTCAATAGAAATATCTTATTAAGAATCTATCACAATAATAGTTATTATAATTATAAAATTAAACTTGTGATTGTAAATATAACAAAATATGAACCAATGAAGCAGTACTGATGCTAACTATTATCAAGGTAACAATAATTACAACTGAAAATGTATAGATAGCATTTCTGAGACAGTAATAAACATTTTCAGATTTTTTTTTGTGAAGGATCTGTTTTAACCTTTCTTTTAGGGAATAATGGAGAGATCCTGAAAGTTCATAGCACTATTATTTCAATATTATTTATGGATGGATGATTTGAATTATACTGTAACTTTCTGCTCCATCAAAAACATAAAATAGCACTACTCAAAAAGTTCAGAAATATTTACCGGTAAAATTGGGACTGTAGAAACACAAATGTTTTACATTTATATTTGCCAATATGTTACTCTGTTTAAAATGGAGAGAGGAACAAAGGAATATTTTCTGGTTTAGAAGATGTTACATAATTACAGTAGGATTTTCCTAGTTCATACTGGTTCAAATTAGTAATGAGATTAAATGTAAATGATCTACAGTCTGTTGTTTGGTTGTAAGTCTGTAGTGGTGCTTCTGTCTCTCTTTCAGCTCTTTCTTTTGTATGTATCTGGATCAGCTTTAGAATAATATGGTCAGAGACATCCCCACATCCTGTCTGCAGGAACTAATTATGGTTTCTAGTCCAGAAAACCTGAGGATAAATGCATCCTCCCACATATCTCCAAACAGAGCACAATAGAAACCTTTTGGCATACAATGCCCTACTGGGTGAAAGGGGGGGAAAATCAACCAGGACTCTGTGCTGGAGAGAAGAAGTATATTTATTTATTTATTTATTTGTTTGTTTGTTTATTTATTTACTTATTTACTTATTTACTTATTTACTTATTTACTTATTTACTTATTTACTCACTCACTCACTCACTCACTCACTCACTCACTCACTCATTCATTCATTCATTCATTCATTCATTCATTCATTTATTAGATTTTTATGCCGCCCTTCTCCTTAGATTCAGGGCGGCTTACAACATGTTAGCAATAGCACTTTTTTAACAGAGCTAGGCTATTGCCCCCACAATCCGGGTCCTCATTCTACCCACCTCAGAAGGATGGAAGTCTGAGTCAACCTTGAGCCGGTGATGAGATTTGAACCGCTGACCTTCAGATCTACAAGTCAGCTTCAGTGGCCTGCAGTACAGCACTCTACCTGCTGCGTCACCCCGGCTCATTGCTATCTTTGAATGCCCTACTATAACCCTAGCAGGAGAACTTATCAACAGCAACCTTGTTTATGACCCTATATTTACTTTAGTTATGATATATTCCATAATATTTATGAATGATAATAGCATCAAGATTAAATATCCCATCAATGCATAAGAGAAAAGCAACATGGAGGTAAATTTCCATCCTTCCTTAAAAATGTACAATTCAGGGAATCCAGTTTCTAAACAAAGATTATGTTGCATTGATACAATAATTAGATTCTTATTCTAAGAACAAGTTACTATAATCTCTTACTCAGGAACAGGTTAATATACTTTATTTATGAAATAAACTGCAGTATCCCTGCAGTGTGCCTACGCCAGGCCTCAGTAACAAGACAGTTTTGCTGCCCTCCTGAAATTTAATATGGACTAGTTGGAATAATTCAAGCTTTATTTGTTTATTTTTTTCATTTATTACTAAGGAGAATGGGGTTTTTTGACATTGTATTGGACTAATAGAAAGACTGCATGGTTTTTCCATGTAAAGTATCTAATTTTGCAGTACCTAATAATTAGTGATCAAGTTATAGCCAGGGGTGGGCAGCAGGCAGAATGGGTGGGAAGGTAGTTCCACTGGCGGATATGAAGACGCAAGCGCAGCTCCAGCTGATCGGCGGCTGTCACTTCTTGGATTACTGGTCTCGGCTCGGCTCTCCTTTTTTCCCCTGGTGCTGTTGCTGCGTCTGTGCTCCTTGCTTTTTTCCTCTTTCTCCCTTGCTGGCCTCAGAAAAGCTTCCCTCTCTCCTGCCTGGCTCCCCTCCAGCCTCACGCAGCCACCTCCCACCTGAGGTGCAAGCAGAAGGCGTGGGTGGAAGTGACGCTGGTAGCATTTATACTTCTGGAAGCACCCTTTTACCTGGCTACCCAGCCTGACCCAACCTTTCCTGGGGGGCGACCCAGGAAAGAAAGCGCAGGACATGCGAAGCAAATTGTCACCCCAGCCAGCGACACTGGGAAGGTTGTAAGTCGAGGACTTAACAGTTTACTTGAACAATGATGATCATTCAAGCCACTCCCACCTGGTCACGTGGCCTGCAAGCCATTACTACATAGTCACATGACCATTAAGCCACACCCACAAAATAAGCCACACCTACAGTGTTGCAGTAAAAAAATTGGCTGCCCATTACTGGTTATAGCTATATACAGTAGTCCCTTGCTATACCGCGCTTCACCTACTGCGGCTTCACTTCATCACGGGTTTCTGAGGAAGTCGATCGGCGGATTTAAACAGCCCGCCGAACTCAATCGGCAGGTTTTTCCAAAAAATATATATATCTAAAATTGTAAATACTGTATTTAAATACTGTATCTAAAATAAATACTGTGTGGGAAGGGTTTATAAACACTTAAAACAATGAAAACTTACCAAACAATTACAATATAAATACTTAAATAAGTACTATCAGTCGATAAATTCCCCATCGCGGATTTCACCTATCGCGGCCAGGTCTGGAACGTAACACCAGCGATAGTTGAGGGACTACTGTATGTCAAAGTACTAAACATAAGTGAGCAATTTTTAAAAAAATGTATTTGCTAGGCTCCATTTTTCTTCCAAGAGCTCATACAGCTTCCATGGAGATGTCCTTCATTTTATTTTCACAGTAGCAACCTTGTGAGACAATGGAGCTTAAATAGAAATTGCAGTATAGCAAGTAAGATTTCTTTATATAAGTAATTAATTTTCTGTGCTTGTTTCAAACCACTTTGCGCAAAAGTATCCATCCAAGTATTAATGAACTGTGGATGTAAATTTTCATGTAAAAGGAGACATTTTGTCTTTTATTTCAGTCTTTCCCAGCGTGATACACTTAAGATGTTGAATTGTAAATTTTAAAAGTTGAAGCGCAATTGAAGGTTTTTTGGGAAATAGCAGTTTGGAAAGTGGATATTGTTAACTGATAACTGGAACAATGAATTTGAGGAAGTTGGGTGTCTGGCATAACTGTTAATCATAATATTTTAAGTCTGTATCCCTTGTTAAAAAGACAAAAATTAAAAGGCAGCTGTAGAAAAAATGTGTCCGTATCTACAAAGAATTTCATGTAAGCTTAGTATTTTTGATCAGCTGATGGAAATACAATATATATAAGAAAAATTACTGGATGAAACGGTATGCCCTTCCCCCTAGGCCTATACAATTTATGCATGGTATGTTTGTGTGTATGTTTGGTTTTTTAAATTAGGGTTTTTAAAATTATTTCAAATATTAGATTTGTTATATGTTGTTTCACTATTGTTGTTAGCCACCCGTGTCTGCAGAGAGGGGTGGTATACAAATCTAATAAATGAATGAATGAATGAATGAATGAATAAATAAATAAATAAATAAATAAATACAAACAAACAAAACTGGCCCAAATAGAAAAAAGAAACTGCTTTAATTAAGACTATTTCATTGGGTGGTCCCATAATTCAAGACTTCTAATGAATATTTCATTGAAAACAAAGAGGTTTAAATTTAAAGAACTTTGCACATATGGCCACAAAGCACTTTTGTAGCTATATAGCACATCTGAGAACCATATTTTATGTTCCAAGTTGGATATATTTAAGGTTATTAGATCAACAGATTTATATTATCAACTAATATAGTTTCTTTTTTAAATATCTGAACAATATTTTGTAAAATTCATAACTACCGTAATTAACAGTTTATCTTTTTTTACCAGAAGCTCCAATTTGATTTGACAGAATAGTTTTTGTGAAATTCTTAGAATATGCTTAAGAATAAAAAAGGTTAAAAGGTAAAGGTTCCTCTCGCACATATGTGCTAGTCATTCCCAACTCTAGCGGGTGGTGCTCATGTCCGTTTCAAAGCTAAAAGAACCAGTGCTGTCCAAAGATGCCTCTGTGATCATGTGGCCGGCATGACTAAATGGCGAAGGCACATGGAACCTGTTACCTTCCCACCAAAGGGGGGAGGTCCATATTTTTCTACCTGCATTTTTACATGCTTTCGAACTGCTAGGTTGGCAGAAACTGCAATAAGTAATGCGCTGCTAGGGATTTGAACTGCCAAACTGATCAACAAGCTCAGCATTTTAGCTATTGAGCCACTGTATCCATTCAATGCTTATTATGCTTAAGAAGATAAATATGCTTAATATGCTTTAAAATATTCCTAATGAAAGAGATAAATAAATACAGTGGTACCTCATGATACAAACTTAATTGGTTCCAGGAGGAGGTTCGTAAGGTGAAAAGTTCGTAAGACGAAACAATGTTTCCCATAGGAATCAATGTAAAAGCAAATAATACTTGCAAATCCTTCAGGAAAATCCCAAACTTTAGAAGGGAGGCGAACAGAGGGCAGGGAGGAGCAGCTAAAGGGGGCGGGTGGAAGAAGCAAGGCTAGGCTAAAGGGTGAGTGGGAAGGAAGAAAGGCAAGGGGGCGCCCCTCCCTTTTCTTTCTTCAAAAGACACTCTTTCAGTGCCTGCAAGCACGCTGTTCTCCTACTTTTGTTAATGCAAAGTCTTTCCCCCTCCAAGCCGCCCCTCCCTTTTTTTTGTTCAAAAGACACTCTTTCAGTGCCTCTGCAAGCACGCTGTTCTCTGGAAAGTCTTTCCCCCTCCAAGCTGCCCCTCCCTTTTCTTTCTTCAAAAGACACCCTTTCAGTACCTGCAAGCACACTGTTCTCCTACTTTTGTTAATGCAAAGTCTTTCCCCATCCAAGCCGCCCCTCCCTTTTCTTTCTTCAAAAAAGGGGAAAAAAAGAAACCCCTTCCTCCCAGCAGCAGCGGCTTGGGTTCGTAAGGTGAAAATAGTTTGGAAGAAGAGACAAAAAAATCTTAAACACCGGGTTCGTATCTTGAAAAGTTCGTTAGAAGAGGCGTTCGTAAGATGAGGTACCACTGTATATGTATACTTGTTTTCTGTAGAAAATATGGTATCATTTATTTTTTCTCTTCTGAAACCAGATGTGACAGTGTAGAACTTGATGATAAAATAAGGATTCTGATCAGGAAGAATGATACTCTAGAGTCCTGTAAGAAACCAGAGGACAGTTCTTGTACCTTAAATGTAAGTATCTTATGTTTGACATTCTTGACAGCTCCTTAAAATTAGGTAATTTATTTTACGCAAGTGTACAAACACTTCATTTATTGCTAAATTAATGGGGATATCTCTCTGCTCTCTGCAGTTGTTTTCTGATAGTATGAAGAATACTGACATGAGATGGGATTGTTTGTATAATAAAGTAAGACATCATTTCATTGGTATAGCAGGACATCAAATTTACAGCAATCAGTTCGGCAATAATCTATGAACTAATCTTGGAGGTTTGAAATCAACACATCAATGAAATGATGGCTCAAGTTTGTAGGGATGAGATCAACACTTCATAGTTCTATCTTATTGCTTCCTCATTTATGTGATATTATTCTGTCAGAACTGTAGAAAGATAAGAGATGGATACATCACTACAATTTATTTGAAAAAAAAATTATAATGGTGTTTTTATTCATTGAATGGATGATATCATTAGCATGCTTCTCCTCGGAGAAGAATTGTTAAATATTTGAGATACTGAAATACTATCACATGGTATTCAATCAGATATTGCACAGAGTTTTGTCAGAAATACTTTTACTTTGAATTTCATTACTCTGCAATGGATTGGAAATGATGACCTAAATGATAGGTTCCAAATTATTATTCTGTCCACACTTCTTCACTTTGAAGATATATCAGAGCTAGATGAAAACTCACGATCATATGAAATAATCATGAGTGAAAGGAAAAATTCCACCTTTTTGTTACCAATCAGACTCAAAGATGGAATTTCTTTAGCAACAGCGGCTAGATTACATTCTTTGTTTCCACAGGGTAATCAGTTGTGCTTAATTTAGAGGTTGGGTGAATCCAAGAACACCATCTGCTTGATAGAACTAAAATAATGTAGCCTACACCTCATTCCGAAGAACCCAGTCTTAACCAACTGACATAAAGAACTGAAACAGAAAGCATTATTTTCTGCATTAACTAGTTTTGTGTATCATACTAAGAATAATGAGAGTTGTATGAGTAACGACTAATAATTCAAAAACCTTGCTACTTATTTTCCTTCTTTTTTTTCATTGATGGATATTTTTCATTCTTCCTACTACAATTATTTTTGTGTTATTAGGCTAATGTGTGGGATGAAAAGTGAGAAGATCTTGTTTCACTTCCCACTTAGACATTTTTGGACAATAATGATTCAATAATACTGTTTATTTAATTTATCTTTCCATTTAATCTGAATATATCTATAAAACATTGGAGCAATAGCCAAAAAGTGGCAAAAGTAATATTGGGGGGGGGGGGTATATTTAGGCAGACACCAATTGTGCAAGTTCTCCCACTTAAAAAGCTGAGAGAGGCCTGTAATTGACATCATAGGTAGATCTCAACCATGAGAGACAATATGAGAAAATACATCCAGAAATCTTGATTGTTTGTAGGTGACCAAATACTTATTTTCCACCATAATTTGGAAATAAATTAGTTAAAAATCAGACAATGTGGTTTTCTGGATGTGTTTTCCCCACTGTATCTATAGTACATTAAAGCCCAACAACACAAGAGCATGCAACAGATTCAAACTTAATATTAACCGCTCCAAACTTGACTGTAAAAAATATGACTTCAGCAACCAGGTTGTCGAAGCGTGGAACTCATTACCTGACTCAGTAGTGTCAACCCCTAACCCCCAACATTTCCCCCTTAGACTATCCACGATTGACCTCTCAAGGTTCCTTAGAGGTCAGTAAGGGGCGTGCATAAGTGCACCAGTGTGCCTTCCGTCCCCTGTCCAATTGTCTCTCCTTATCTCATTTATCTTTTCTTCCTTTCAAATATGTTCACCTATACTTTTATATCTTTTCTTCTATTCTTTTCTTTACTTATATTATTACATATCTTTCTCTTCAATGTGTATTATGTATTGGACAAAACAAACAAACAAACAAACAAACAAACAAATAAATAAATAAAACTTAAATGATTGGTTTTCAGTTAGTTATATTTCACATTCCTATAATGGAATCACAAGTCTAGATCTAGGAACATAACAGCCTGGTAGGAGTATAGGTGGATTTGGCTTCTGGGGACATCTGTTCTCTACATTTAAGCCAGTTCTTTTCCATTATTAAAATGATCGTCAATTGATTAGACATACTGGAGGTTAGAGAAGTCCAAATGAGTGAAAAAATAAATTCCTGAAGAACATATTTCATAATGTCCACCCCACCATATGCAGAATATTCCTGATATTTTTTTATAATCTCCAGATCATATCAGGGATAGTTCCAGGCGTGGGTTCCAACTTACCTCACTACCGGTTCACTTTCTCCAGTGCCGCATGGCTGTACATGCACATGTGCAGTACAACCCACCCACCCCACCCACAGAAAAAAAAATAATAATAAAAAAGCCAAAAACAAAGTGGTGACTGCATGCACAATGCTGGAAACTCACCTTCTGTGCAGGCTGCGAGAGCAATCATGGGCTTCCCCAGGTATGCCCATGTTACACCAACACTCCGCAGTCTGCACTGGTTGCCGATCAGTTTCCGGTCACAATTCAAAGTGTTGGTTATGACCAATAAAGCCCTTCATGGCATCGGGACCGCCTTCTATCGCACGAATCCCAGCGACCGGTTAGGTCCCACAGAGTTGGCCTTCTCCAGGTCCCATCGACGAAACAATGTCATATGGCGGGATCCAGGGGAAGAGCCTTCTCTGTGGTGGCCCCGACCCTCTAGAATCAACTTGCCCCAGAGATTAGGACTGCCCCCACCCTCCTTGCCTTTCGTAAACTCCTCAAAACCCACCTCTGTCATCAGGCATGGGGAAATTAATTCCCCTGGGCTGTTCCCGCTTTGTGTATGGTAGGTATGAGATGCATGATTGTCTTTTATATTAAAGGTTTAAAGTATTTTTAAGTATTGGATTTGTACTATTTCTTGCTGTGAGCTGCTCCAAATCTACAGAGAGAAGGGCATATAAATCGAATAAAATAAATAAATAAATAAATAAATAAATAACAAATAAATTGAAAAAAATTGAAAAAATCTATTTAAAAAAGATGGCAGCACTCACAGTCTGGCACCAACTGATCCGGTTCTGTTACCAGGCTGCTACTGTTCTGGCCAACCGGTCAGAACTGGGAGGAGCCCACTCCTGGATAGTTCATGTCGACTTTGAAATATTGACAGAAAACAGCAGTGTATGGATGCAAAGTTGTTTATAATGAATACAAAATTAGTAATATTGGGCTGAAAACAAATATAATTAATTAATTAATTAGATTTGTATGTCGCCTAGGCATGGGCTGCTGCCCGGATTGGGGGGGGGAAACGCAGTGGGGTAGCGAAAATGGAGCTCCACCCCAGGGCCCCCAATTTGCACTGAAAGATGTTGAAAGAAAATGCAGGGCGTCCTGCATAAGCCACGCCCACAGTGTGGTAGTAAAAAATTTGGTAGCCCTTCACTGAATTGCCGCCCCTCTCCGAAGACAATTCCTATATAGAAGCCTTTAACACAGTCCAGGGGCATTTTCTTACAGCAATCTCTTATGGAGTGTAAACTTGTAACACTTAGATTAGCCCTGCCTCCCTGTAGCCCTTGACTGCCGAAAATAATTCCCAATAAATGATAAAGTGTATTTGCCATCTGTAATAGTTGTGAGATTCTCTTCTAGTTTACAAGACTGAGTTCAAGACTGAGAAGCAATATGTGGATGAGTGAATTAAAGAAGGTGTCACAACATGTATCATATTACATCTGCATTACAATTATTTCTTCATTTCTATCTAGTCATGGCACTTTTCTAGAAATTTATATACATATATATTTACACTGAGAAAACAGTGTAAGTTAATGGAATTTGTTATGTTTTATTATGAATTATTTTGAATGGAGTCAAATGAATAGCAGTGACCTGAAACAGAAGCAGAATTTCTGCTGCTTTCCAGCCCTAACCAGATGCTAACAGTGTTCCCAGATCTTATCCGCTTGCAAGCTCTTTCATTGTTACTCTCTGCAAAGAAGAACGTTTTCCAAGCCCTAAGTCTTTGCAGGGTTTTTTCCATTGCTCTACTTGCTCAGACTGTTTAGGACACAGGAAAGACCAGAGTAAATTTTGGGTTCAAATTACCTTAGTTACTCAAGACTTCAAGATGTATCTTTCAGAATTTGTATAAGATTACTAAAGGAAGCAAAGCAGGGCAATATATTTATTTATTTATTTATTTATTTATTTTGTCCAATACACAATAAGGGTTTTAGTGAGTATATATCAATATAAACATAGTAAATTCATGATGAAGGTTATAGAGGAGATACTCATAGTAAAATATATCTAAGAAATAATAGAAAAGAAGATATAGGAATAGAATATATAGGAATAGAATATCTAGAATATAGGAACAGAATATATATATATATATATATATATATATATATATATATATATACACACACATACATACATATATATATATATATACATATATACATATACATATACATACATACACATACACATACACATACATATATATATATGAATAGAATATATCAATGAAAGAATAGAAGAAGAGATATAGGAGATATAGGAGAGTAATAGGACAGGGGACGGAAGGCACTCTAGTGCACTTGTACTCGCCCCTTACTGACCTCTTAGGAATCTGGATAGGTCAACCATAGATAAACCAAGGGTAAAGTGTTGGGGGTTTGGGGATGACACTATGGAGTCCGGTAATGAGTTCCACGCTTCGACAACTCGGTTACTGAAGTCATATTTTTTACAGTCAAGTTTGGAGCGGTTAATATTAAGTTTAAATCTGTTGTGTGCTCTTGTGTTGTTGTGGTTGAAGCTGAAGTAATCGCTGACAGGCAGGACGTTGCAGCATATGATCTTGTGGGCAATACTTAGATCTTGTTTAAGGCGTCTTAGTTCTAAACTTTCTAGGCCCAGGATTGAAAGTCTAGTCTCGTAGGGTATTCTGTTTCGAGTGGAGGAGTGAAGGGCTCTTCTGGTGAAGTATCTTTGAACATTTTCAAGGGTGTTAATGTCTGAGATGCGATATGGGTTACAAACAGATGAGCTGTATTCGAGGATGGTCTGGCAAAAGTTTTGTAAGCTCTAGTAAGTAGTGTGAGATTGCCAGAGCAGAAGCTATGTAGGATTTTTCAGAGTACAAGACGCACCAGAATATAAGATGCACCTTAGTATTTGGGGAGGAAAATAGGGAAAAGAATCTGCTTACCAGGTATTCATCTAGCTAGCATCCTTAGACTGGTCAGCTCCAGCACATTATTTTATCCCCTGGTTAAGGGCTTTAAAAAAAATTTATTCTGAGAGAGCTTCCAAGCCAGTAAGAGCTGGGAACATCATTAGCACCTGGAAATATGTTAAAGGGTTAAATAGGGTTCAGGAGGGAAGTGTTTTTAACAGGAAAGTGAACACAAGAACAAGGGGACACAATCTGAAGTTAGTTGGGGGAAAGATCAAAGGCAACATGAGAAAATATTATTTTACTGAAAGAGTAGTAGATCCTTGGAACAAACTTCCAGCAGACGTGGTTGGGAAATCCACAGTAACTGAATTTAAACATGCCTGGGATAAACATATATCCATCCTAAGATAAAATACAGGAAATAGTAAAAGGGCAGACTAGATGGACCAAGAGGTCTTTTTCTGCCGTCAGTCTTCTATGTTTCTATGTTTCTATGAAAGAAACAGTCTGAGCAAGTAGAGAAATGGAAAAAACCCTGCAAAGACTTAGAGCTTGGAAAACATTATTTGCAGAGAGTAACAATGAAAGAGCTTGTGTATATTAATAGCACCTGGTTAGGACTGGAAAGAAATATCTGGAGCAAGTAAAGAAGTGAACCCCCCCCCCCCTACAAAGACAGGGTTTGGAATACATTTTTGGTAGAAAGTAAGAATGAAAGATCTTGAAAGTCAGTAATTGCTGGGAACATTGTTAGCACCTGGTTAGGACTGGGAAGAAACTTACTCAGAGCAAGTTAGAGTAATGAAACAAACCCTGCAAAGACTTAGGGCTTGGAAAATATTCTTCACAGAGAGAAACAATGAAAGAGCTTGGGTACATTAATAGCACCTGGTTAGGGCTGGAAAGAAATATCTGGAGCAAGTAAAGCAATGAAAAGACAGGGTTTGGAATACATTCTTGGTAGAGAGTAACAATGAAAGAGCTTGCAAGCCAGTAAAAGCTGGGAACATTGTTAGCATCTGGTTAGGGCTGGAAAGAAACATTTGGAGAAAATGGAGAATGAAAAAAAATATCAAAGACAGGGTTTGGAATACATTCTTGGCAGAGAGTAACAATGAACGAGCTTGCAAGCTGATAAGAGCTGCGAACATCATTATCACCTGGTTAGGGCTGGAAAGAAACTTACTCAGAGGAAGTTAGAGTAATGAAACAAACCCTGCAAAGACTTAGAGCTTGGAAAACATTCTTCACAGAGAGAAACAATGAAAGAGCCTGCAAGGTAAGAGCTGGAAAGATCATTAGCAGCTAGTTAGGGCTGGGGGAGAAAGCTACATTCAGAGTATAATTATCAGCCAGTTTTAGGGAAGAACAAGGTGCATCTTATAGACCGAAAAATACGGTATCTGTTATCTTATTTGTCCTCAAACTGTGCTATTGGAAAATTATTAATAGCTATTAAAAGCTAATGCTTGTGCATCAGTCTTCAATATGAAATAGATGTAGGTGAAAAATGGTTATGACAAATGAGTATTTTAACATATTATATAAATGAAAGTGTACAATAAAGAGAGAAAGTAACTATGTTTATATTTATAAATTTTGTCACTTCTAAATTTCAAAGTACTATATATTTTTCAAGAAATGCACTTTCTGACATTAGATTGTATTTTGTAGCCTGCTGTTTGGTTTGTATGAAAGAGTAGATACTCTGGAGAAATATAAGAGAATATTAGAATAAGAAGAATATAACCAGTAGAAGAATATAACCTGAGGACAGAATGTTTTTTTAATGGTACAATAAAATTAAATTTAATGTGGATTTTCAAAACCACTATGTTAAAAGTGTCACATTAAGAAAATGGAATAGATATAAATTCAGACTTCCTGAAAATATTTTTATTGGTTTCAACAGAATACATATTTTATAGAAGAGAAATAACAAGCAAAGTCAAATTGTTAACATATCCAGATTTGTTAGTACAGGAATTATGAGAATTTAAAACTAAATCAAGAGAACGGTTGAATGCAGAACTTTCAATATTTCCGATAGTTCCAGTTCTTATATTATTATTATTTATTATTATTAGATACAGTTAAAAGAAAAGTTTAAGGTACATAGAAAAATAACTGAAATTGAACATAGGGCGGTATTTGAAATTTAACAGTGCACAAATGATAACAAATTATTACTAAATCTTTTGTTGAGGTTTGAAATGGAAGAACAAATTAAACAGTGCATGATAAAATGAGCTAAGAATTTTTGTTATAATATACAGATAGATTGGTAAGAAATAATGTGGTTAAAAAGTCTGAAATTTACATTGTGTTATAATTTAATCCAATACTTTTATAAAATGATGTACTCTACTCTTGGTGTATGATAGCAGAAAAATATATATAAGATGTATAAAAGTACTTCTGACCTATGTTGGAAGCAGGGGTGGATTCAGCTTTTAATCGCTGGTGGTTCACTTAGTGGCGCTTGTGCATGTGCAGTGCTAAAAGGAAACAAAAAATAAGATGGCAGTGCCTTTGGCGCCACCAAGCTGATTCAGGGGCATGGCACGCCTAGGTTGCTCGCGATTCTAGCAACGCAGGCCGCCACATTACTACCGGTTCTATAGAACTAGCCCGAATTGGGAGGAACCCAACTCTCCTTGAAAGTGTGCAAAACCAAAACCCACAATGGAAAACTGGATTGTGAAGATGTCAGGATTTACAGAAATGGCAGCATTTATTTATTTGATCAGAGATAAAGCAAAAGTACTTTTTGTAAAAGACTGGAAGCCTTTTATGAACTTTTGCTAAAAATGAAAAAAGAAATCAAATGGTATTCAGATTGCTGATTAAAAAGGTTGAATATAGAATAGAGGAAATCTATGTAATGTAATTGTAGAGAGAGATGAGAGATAGAAAGTTGGTTTGTAACTGTTGTAAAGAAAATTGAAAGTTACTTTATTAATTACCTTTTTCTTTTGTTCGTATTGTTAACTTTTTCTTTTCTTTTTTCTTATACTTAACTCTTCTCTATATTTTTATATTTATCGTTTTTCATGTAAAACTTTAATAAAATTATATTTTAAAAATAGCTAATTAACTTCAGCTTCTTTAAGAATGCTACCTGCTATATTTTATTTTGAGAATAATATGTGGCATATTTCTTACAGCTTTCTTGTTTTTCTTTTGAAAATCTATACACATTTTGTCCAATCCTGTTTTGGCAGCATAATATGTCTACATACCTTTTTCTAGTGTTTATAGTTTCTATGGTAAAGAATACAAATGACATCCCATAAACTTATATCCTACTACCAAAAGGCTCTTGTAAGTCTGTCTTCAAAACTTAAGTGTAAACAAATTCCATCTACTTCCTTCTCTTTTTATACAAAAGAGGAAATCTTTGTAGAGAAAATAAAACTGAGCTTAAAAATACCACATGATTGAGACCTTAATAGGATTGCGAACATCTGCTTTATGCATCAATAATCACATCTGTAATAATTTTTCATTGTCTTATGTTGCAATATAGTGGATCTTTCCTAAGACATGGCAATGTTGATTATTCTTACTTAATTTCAAAGGAAGAATCAATTCTTCAAATACAGCATTTATCCCCTAGAAAAACAGAGTTTTTTCCCCTGCTAATTCATGTGGCTTCATATGGACTGCTAATAAAAGAAGGTTTTGAGACCAAAGGAATAAAAAGACATTGCAAATAATCACATGCAGTATACTGCAGATGGAAAATTGTATTTCCAAATTTTCTCTTTGACTACATAATAAAGATTTTGAACCATTTCAGTACCTCGGATTTACTCTCCTTTCGATATACAAAGCAATATCTTGAGAAATCATTGGTTATGGTTAAAAAAATAAGATTTACCACTAACACTTTTACAAGATACTGGTCCATGCACATCAATGTACAAAGTTCCATTACTCTTTTTCATCTTGCATTATTTCATATAGGAACTGTTTTTCTCTTTGCTTTTTCAGTGTTAAAGCAGTTACACACTACATAGTTTCCACATTTTTGTACCTTTAATAATACAGAAACACCATCCTTATTTAGCCTAGACGCAGACAATAAATTGCTACTGATTTCTGGAATCCACATAACATTGTTCCACACATTATTGTCTTGATCTTCTGGATGTTTCAGTGCTGATATCTTCACCTTTCCGACCCCTGCTATTCTTATATCCCATTCATCAGCCATCTCGACCCATCCATCCACCTCTTCTTGCTTTATAACCTGCAAAAAATATTTTTATTATAACTCATATGATTTGATGGCTCTGAGTCGACCACCCAGTGTTGTAGATCATCTTCCTCTGCATCATTTTCTCTGCACATCATCATCTTCCCAGGTTTTTTTCTTCTATAGCTTTGAAAGTTTTCTTTATTCTTGGTACTCTGTTTCTTTGAATATTGTCCAATAAGATGTTTGTCAGATACTGTTGTGGTTCAGCCTGAGTCAGATGAAAGACCAGCTGCGTCTCTGCTGGCTCCATGCCCGGGGAAGGATGAGAGCGGAGAGGAAAGTGACGAGGAAGAAAGGCCTTGGAGCCCTGGGGAGGGGCTCTCTCAAGCCAGTAGCTTGGATTCTCTAGAGTCTCTGGAGTCATTGGATGACGAAGCACAAGCTGTCATTAGTATGCAACAGAGACGCATAGATCAAAGGAGGAATCAATTGAAGAAATATTATCAGCATTGAATGAGGAACACCAGGGGGTTGGGTGTGGTCCTCATTAGCAGGGAAGGGTTTATAAGGCAGGCAAACTCTTTCGGCAGTGTGGAGTGTTATCAGAGTGGAGTTGCTGTTATCTGCATTGTCTCAGCGTTTCTGTTCCTGGCTCGTGGCCCAGCAGTCTTGAAGACCCGTGGGAGGTGTGTGTCTGTTATCTCAATAGCCTCGTCTTGGCATTAAGGATCCTGTGTTTCTATATGAACAATTGCCTTCATGTATCCATTTGGAGTTCCAGTGTTTTCCTGATTTGTAAGGACATTTTCTGTTGGCTTCTTTTCTCTTTACCATTATAAAACTGTATTTGGATTCTACCGGTGTGTCTGGCTTATCTTTTTGGTTTGGTCATAGCTTCCGGAGTGACCCAGACAGAACAGATACACATCTGAAGGATCTTTTCTCCTTCACCTTTAATGCTTTATCCACCTTACTATCAGCTAATCTTGTCAACCCCTGCTGATGTTTTAATTCTTTTATTGTATTCTTCTATCAATTTATTTGTCATATTTTCTACTGTCCATTTGGCAAGTTTTCAAGAATACTGACTATGGTTGAGTAGCTATTTTCCACTGAACTTAGCATCACTGCAACCAGCTCCTCTTCATCTATCTGTGCATTATTCTTTCTCAGCTCACACACAGTCTTTTCAATGGTATCTAGGTGATTTATCATGCTTGTGCCAGGTTTCATCTTCATTTGATACAACTTTCTCCTCAGAAACAGCCTCTTGCTTACTGTAAAAATTCTCAACACAGCATCAATCAGGCCCTGAGTTGCTAGGGCTGAGTTCTAATTCTCAACCAAGCTATAGGTAATAATGCTAATCAAAATATTGCCCAGCATAGGTACCACGTATAACTATATTTTTCTATACCTCTTCTCTCTATGATGCAGTTTCACCAACAGTCAGCACACAAAACCAGAGAACGAATTCTATCTTCCAACTGCCAAAAACTGATTTACATACCAATATGCAAATGAGCTCTCTTAACATTCCATTCCCTTTTTCCATGCTATATGCCAGTGTTTCCCAACCTTGGCAACTTGAAGATTTTTGGACTTCAACTCCCAGAATTCCCCAGCCAACATTCGCTGGCTGGGGAATTCTGGGAGTTGAAGTCCAAATATCTTCAAGTTGCCAAGGTTGGGAAACACTGCTATATGCTAACATATATCTCCAATTATATTTCCTAACATTTACAATAGTACAAACCTAATGTATTAAATGTTTATGACATGATTTCTGGGACAAAATACACAAAGATCCTGAATATTTATCATAATTTATTTTGTGGCGCTTATTGAATCTGGGCCTGCAATGTAGCACCTATTGAAATGCCACTCTTTGGCATCTTATCCATGTATTAGTTTTTAGAAAATAAATGTATTTTCAATAATTAAAAATAATTGTTAATTAATAAAACAATTTTAATCTAAAATTTAATTACAAATTAGCATGCAGAAAGCAAATATACAACCTCATGCAATGTTTATTTTTGGTAAAGTGTCTGGGATCTGTTCAGATAAACTTTAAAAACAAACTTTTTTTTACATGTTCTGTTTGGATTTTTGTCTCTTAGAAACAATAGAGGTAAACTAATAGGGTAGACTGTTTGGGTAAACTGGGAGAAGGGGAAACAATGTTTTCCTTCTGGTAGATGAACAAATAATGGCTGGCTACATTCATGTGAGAGTTTCCTAACTTCTCACTTCTAAATAGGTCTGTAGGGCCAGAATATTTAAGGAGTCCTGTCAAAAATAAAGCTATTTTTGCAATAATATTTCAAACTACTGGCAAACCAGTGAAATGGTTTCCTTAATGTTGAATCTTTGGTGCTCTCTGAATTTGGTTGTTTTCTTGTAGAGATTTTGTTACCAAACTTTAGTGCTAGAAGCTAGAAGGAAGTGAGTCTTCTAGTCCAACCCTTGCTCACCAGGGTTTGAGCATTTGAGACCAGTGGCTGTCCAATCTCTCCTTAACAATATCCAGTGATGAAACACCTACAACTTCTGAAGGCAAGCTGTTCCACTGATCAATTATTATTTTAGGAAGTTTCTCCTTCATTTCGGGTTGCTTCTCTCTTTGATTAGTTTCCATCCATTGTTTATTGTCTTGCCTTCTGGTACTTTGGAAAATAAGTTGACCCATCTTCTTTGGGACAGCCCCTCAAATACTGGAATATTACTATTATGTCACCCCTGGGTTTTTTTCTCTCTAGACTAACCATGCCCAGTTCCTGTAACTTTTCATTTCTTTTGGTCTCCAGTCCTTTAATTGTCTTAGTTGCTCTTCTCTACAGTACTTCTAATCTCAATCTCAATATCTTTTTTGTAATGTGGTGACCAACTAGATGCAGTGTTCCAGGTGTAAAGTTTCATAAAGAAGTACTAATACTTCATGTGATTTTGATTCTATGTCTGTTTGTTCAAGCAAGGACTGAGATAAAATTTATTGGGGACAGATTTAGTATTTCTGGAAAATGAGGAAAAGATGGAATGAAGAAATGATAATTAAAAGTAGAATCTTAATTTTCATAGATGAAAGAAGGAAGAAAAAAATGGTCCCTCTTCTTTCAAACCATAGAAAATTAAGTCTATTTTGGGGGAGGAAGTCAGTGTCTCTATTTCAGAAATAAATCTTGAAAGGGAATATAATCTATATTGGGGTCTGGATGGGTGTCAACAGACTCAAACTCAACCCTGATAAGACGGAGTGGATATGGGTTTTGCCTCCCAGGGACAATTCTATCTGTCCGTCCATCACCCTGTGGGGGGGGGGGTCATTGACCGCCTCAGAGAGGGTCCGCAACTTGGGCGTCCTCCTTGATCCACAGCTCACATTAGAGAAACATCTTTCAGCTGTGGCGAGGGGGGCGTTTGCCCAGGTTCGCCTGGTGTACCAGTTGCAGCCCTATCTGGACCGGGAGTCACTGCTCACAGTCACTCATGCCCTCATCACCTCAAGGCTCGACTACTGTAATGCTCTCTACATGGGGCTGCCTTTGAAAAGTGTTTGGAAACTTCAGATCGTTCAGAATGCAGCTGCGAGAGCAATCATGGGCTTTCCCAAAAATGCCCATGTTACACCAACACTCCACAGTCTGCATTGGTTGCCAATCAGTTTCCGGTCACAATTCAAAGTGTTGGTTATGACCTATAAAGCCCTTCATGGCACCGGACCCGATTATCTCCGGGACCGCCTTCTGCCGCACGAATCCCAGCGACCAGTTAGGTCCCACAGAGTGGGCCTTCTCTGAGTCCCGTCAACTAAACAATGTCATTTGGCGGGACCCAGGGGAAGAGCCTTCTCTGTAGCAGCCCCGGCCCTCTGGAACCAGCTCCCTCCAGAGATTAGAGTTGCCCCCACTCTCCTCGCCTTTTGTAAGCTCCTTAAAATCTACCTCTGCCGTCAGGCATGGGAGAACTGAGATATTCCTTCCCCCTAGGCCTTTACAATTTATGCATGGTATGTTTGTGTGTATGTTTGGTTTTATAATAAGGGTTTTTAGTTGTTTTAGTATTGGATTGTTACATGCTGCTTTTATCATTGTTGTTAGCCGCCCCGAGTCTATGGAGAGGGACGGCAAACAAATCCAATAAATAATAATAATAATAATAATCATCATCATCATCATCATCTCTGGAAGCCAAAAACACTCTCCCAGAGACTCTGCATGAGCCAAAAATCAGCTGGCCGACACACACATGCACGTTGGAGCTGAGCTAGGGCAATGGCTTGCGTGCCAGCAGATATGGCTCTGTGTGCCGCCTGTATCATGGATTTTCGATCTTTTAAACATGATTCTCTGTACTGCATTGCATATTTGGTCAGAGACGTTTGAAAGCTTTCGTAATTCAAAAATTGGCAGAGGTTTCTAGCTTACATTGTACTTGGCAGGGATTTTCCCCAAATATACTAAATTGTGTTAGTCCAAATTCTTGCCTTCCAAAATTTCTGCTTCCAAGGAATCAAAAATTACAACGCAAAAGGGATCCATCGTCAGTAATTAAATTATTGCTTGCATTTTTTAAGTAGCGTGACATTTGAGATTAATAAAAAAATCTTCAGCAAATTAAACAAATTAAAACCCCGGGAAACAATATTGCAAACAATTTAACTTTAATTTATTAAACATTCTGCAAGCAAACATTCCATAAGAAATTTCAAGTTGCCATAATAGGGCAAAATGGTGCTTACCGTACTTTATTTAAAGGAGTTCTATATTGGTATATAATTCTGTAAGAAACATGCCTATACTTGTCATATATCCTTTTTATGATTACATTGTAAACTGAAGGCAAACATTTTCTTATTAAACCACATTATTTGGTTATGGACTTTGCTAAGGAATAATAAATAACTGAGAACCTTTACCAAATTAATATATGTCCCAATAATAACAACAAAAAAGCTTAATGAAAGATTTTTTAATAAATGTATTTTGAAGTGCAGAGTGAAATATTTTTGGGAGATAACATAATTTCCCCCTTCAAATTCGGTTTCAGCAAAATTAATTCAGTTAAATTGTCTGGAAATCTCTTAGACTACATGTAATTATTACCTCTTTGGTCTTTCGAGACTGAATAATGCCAATGCAATAGTGTAATAGTTTTTGTTGTTAGAGATACAAACACCTGTGGAGAAAAGCATATTATTACTCTTCAGCGCTTAAAACATGAAAAGAATCCTGGATTTCTAACTCACTGTTTACTAATCACATAAATGAGGAAGTTGCAGGTTCTAGGTATAACCAATAATTTTTTCTGATATATTTTGCTTTAACTTTTTAATTGTAAATTACCCATATTTATTGAAATAGAAAGAAAAGAAAAATGAAGTAAAGCAAAGGAAGGAAAGGAAAGGAAAGGGAGAAAGTAATGTAGAAACGTAACAAGTTACAACTTATTTTCTTTTGTCTCTTTTTTATTTTTTCAAATGCCCCTTTTCCTGGTACTGTTGTAGAGATGCACAGAGATAAATTTGATGAAGGAATGCAAGAATTGTTAAGAGAAAGCAAATAATAACTCAAAAACTCCTAGGAAACCCAGAAATTCAAGACAATCCTGGATTGAATCTGTTTGGTATCTGAGAATGCAGAAGAAAATTTTGCCATGATTTCAAGATTCTTTCAAGATTTTATCAATGTACACTATAGCAATAAAGAAATATTATTATAATTCTCACACAATCTAATTTACTGTTTTGATCTACTTGAAATAGCTTACAGTTGTACATATTACAGGCACTGACTTTTAAAAAAAGATATATGACCAATTTTCCAGTGAAATTTGATAAACTGGACTTTTCTATTAGGGTAATATTTGGATAGTAAAGGTATGCTTTTTTGGTATTATTTCTTTCAACTTAACAACTGCAACACTGGCATATTTTATATAATTTCTTTAGCATCTTCTTAGAAAGGTACTAATTATGGAACACATAACAATGTGATATTTAACATAGTTGTTTCGCTATTTTCACATAAAAAAGAGAGATAAAATATATCAATATTTTATGGAGACTTCTTAAACAAAATATATAGCTTCAAGATTACTATAGAAGTTATAATAATTTCCCTCAGAAATTGAAAGAGGTTATTGTTTTTCCAAATCCACCCACTTTCACAAATGTGTAAAATTTTACACATTTACAATTTTACAGAATAACTATGGTATATATAATTGACAATATACTACACCCACAGAAAGTGATATATTTCCATTCTTATTCTTACACAGAACTCAAGTATCATAGATTCTTATTCACCTATAACTGCATTTTAATTTATGTCCGAAATTTATGAAAATATATTTTAATTTATGCCTTTCTGAAGCCTGGTAGGCAGTGGTGGGTTCATACCCACTGATTTTTTGCAATTTTTTTTCCTGGCGTCTACATGTCAGAGGAAGCCCTCCTGCCACCACTGGTTCCAGAGGGTCGGGGCCGCCACAGAGAAGGCTCTTCTCCTGGGTCCTGCCAAATGACATTGTTTAGTCAACGGGACCCGGAGAAGGCCAACTCTGTGGGACCTAACCAGTCGCTGGGATTCATGCGGCAGAAGGCGGTCCCGGAGATATTTATTTATTTATTTATTCAATTTTTATGCCGCCCTTCTCCTTAGACTCAGGGTGGCTTACAACATGTTAGCAATAGCACTTTTTAACAGAGCCTATTGCGCCTGCAACCTGGGTCCTCATTTTACCCACCTCAGAAGGATGGAAGGCTGAGTCAACCTTGAGCCAGGGATGAGATTTGAATCGCTGACCTTCAGATCTACAGTCAGCTTCAGTGGCTTGCAGCACAGCACTCTACCTGCTGCGCCACTCCGAAAGGCCAAAAACCAGCTGGCCAGCGCGCGCATGCACTCTGAAGCTGAAACATTAAAAAGTCTCATGTGCCTTCCCATATGACTCCATGTGCCACCTGTAGCCCGCGTGCCATAGGTTCACCATCACAGTTCTAGGCCAATTCCCCTTTTGACTCCGCAACTTCTGCACCTCCCCACATAATGGTTGAAATGTTAATGAAATGGGAAAGTATATGATACTAAACTGAACTAAAGGCATATGCTAACTATGATTAATTTAATTAGCCGCCCCGAGTCTGTGGAGAGGGGCGGCATACAAATCCAATAAATAATAATAATAATAATTAATAAGAAAATGAGAGCATTCAGAACACAGCAATTCATAAATAAATTATTAGGCTTAAAATGACTTTTAATAAATAATTAAAATTACCTTATCTGGAGAAACAGTCATTGGTATGCATATAATGGTTAGGTCCCACAGAATTGGCCTTCTCCGGGTCCTGTCGACTAAACAATGTCGTTTGGCGGGACCCAGGAGAAGAGCCTTCTCTGTGGCGGCCCCAACCCTCTGGAACCAGCTCCCCCCGGAGATCAGAACTGCCCCCACCCTCCTTGCCTTTCGTAAAGTTCTTAAGACCCACCTCTGCCGTCAGGCATGGGGGAACTGACACATTTCCCCCGGGCCTATACAGTTTATATATGGAATGTTTGTGTGTGTGTTTGCTTTTAATAATGGGGTTTTTAGTGTTTTTAAAAATTATTAGATTTGTTCTTACATTGTTCTTGTTATTGTTGTGAGCCGCCCCGAGTCTACGCAGAGGGGCGGCATTCAAATCTAATAAATAATAATAATAATAATAATAATAATAATAATAATAATAATAAAGGTAAATAAATAGCAGGTAAATAGATTTTAACCATGGTGTAAAATATTATTTTGGTAAATTATAAAAATGGCTTTAATTTTTTTTAAATTATCTTGGATATTTCATTATAAAATACAGTGGTACCACCTCTACTTAAGAACTTAATTCATTCCGTGACATAGAAACGTTCTTAGGTAGAAGCCATTTTCCCATAGGAATCAATGTAAAAGCAAATAATGTGTGCAAACCCATTAGGAAAGAAATAAAAGCTCAGAATTTGGGTGGGAGGAAGAGGAGGAAGAAGAGGAGGAGGAGGAGAGTCACTGCCGAAGGAAGAAGGTGAGCTGAGGGGAATCAAAAAAATCTAAAACTTTAAGGCTTTTTTCTTTTAAGAGAAGAGGGACTCTGAGGTGGCAAGGAGTAGCAAGTGCCTCCCATACACCTGGCGCGAGGCTGCCTCCCATACACTGCCTCCCATACACTGGCTGCTGCTGCTGCTACCTGCTGCGTCTTCCTTCCCACTCTCATCTCCCTCGCTTTGTAGCTGGCGCCTTTCCTCGGCTCCCCAGAATGAAGGGAGCATTTCTTTTCTCAGGGTGCTGGCAGAGGTTTATTCCCTCTCCAAGCGCCCAGAGAAAGGAAAATGCTTTGGTCGCTCTGCCAAAGCCTCCTTAAATGCCACAGAAAGGCTCCTCTAGCAGCCCAGAAGAGCCCGAAATGGATGGGATTAAAGGGGGAATGGCAGGAAATTGGCCGGGCCTTCGTGCCACTCTCAAATTTCCTGGGAAATTTTTCCGGGCTCAGGTTCTTAAGTAAAAAATGGTTCTTAAGAAGAGGCAAAAAAATCTTGGACACCCAGTTCTTATCTAGAAGTTCTTAAGTAGAGATGTTCTTAAGTAGAGGTACCACTGTATGTATATTTCTTTCCCCCTAATTCTTTGTTTATACTATAAGTGTTCAACATAACTTTAAATATTGCAATATTGTAATTGAAAATAATTAACATAAATATTTTGGATATCTGTAGAACTTATTTCAAAATATAATCAATCTAGGTTTAGTTGGTAATTGAAAAAAATGTGAGATTATATCTGTTTTAAATCAAAATATGTTGCTGTCTGTAAGTAAATCTGATCCAACAATTCAGTTTCCAAGAATCCAATCAGATTAACATTCAATATGTTAGCCTAATAATAGCTTCTAACTTTCTATAATGATAGAAAAAATAAAATTAAAATATTCTAACCCAGAATATACCAAATTCTTCCATAACAAACTTTAGATATTAAATACTTTCAATATCACATTTGACAGAAATAGAAAGATGGGAACCTATTTACACCGGAATAATATCTAATATTCAGACTGATACGTTGTTTACATTATTTAGCTGCAAATCTAGACTTGTATCTTTTTAAATTTTACTTTAGCTCAGGGGTAGGCAAAGTTGGCTCTTCTATGACATGTGGACTTGGACTTCCAGAATTCCTGAGCTAGCATGAGAGGCTCAGGAATTCTGGGAGTTGAAGTCCACAAATCATAGAAGAGCCAACTTTGCCTACCCCTGCTTTAGCTCAATGTAAATAGATTTCTTTTCAACCGAATCATTTTGTTTTTGTAGTGTATATTTACAAAGAACGTAAGAGACACACCACTGCAACAAAAAATTATATCTTTAGAAAAGCAGAAGGAAGAGGTAAGATGAAGCTATTTTTGTTGGATTTTGAACCTAAATCATTAATATTCTCCAAAATAAAATTTCTATACAATTTCATGGGTTTGTCTGCATGGAAGGAGAGCTACACATGAAGAAAAAGAAAAAAGGTGCATGGCAGCTTTCTTGATGATTCATTCCAACTTACTTGTGGTTTGTCAGAAAAGCAGCCAAGCAGATCACTGACCTAGTAGTGCATTTCTGGATGCCATTTCAGATCATGTGTAACCAGAAAAGGGCAGCCATTCGTGGCCCTCTCAGTGGGGGATGGAGTGAGCGTGCGCACTCAACCTTCAATTTCCTGTGCATACGCAAAATCATGGCCCAAAGCAGTCCTGCCCAGGAACCACCAGCATCGCTACCTCTTCACCCACTTGCCAGGAAGGAGAGGCGCCCCTGTCAATGAGTTGTTCTCCTTCCTAGAGGATTTCTTCCCGCTGGCGGCTCCCAGCGGAATGACTGGGGCATCTTTGCTGCTGTGGGAAGAAATCTTCCAGGAAAGAGAGCAGCTCGTCAGGGAGATGACATTGCTGCCACTTCGCCTTCTTGCCAGGAAGGAGAGGCGCCCCATTCAATGAGCTGCTCTCCTTCCTTGAGGATTTCTTTGCGCTGGTGACTCCCGTGTGGGATTGACCGGGGCATCTTTTTTTTTTTTTTTTAATATTTTTATTTTATTTTATATGACTTACAAACATTTAGACATCAAACAATACAACATTAAACATTTACACTTAATATATTTACAAGATTTATTTTTTAACAATTCTATTTACTATACCTTTTTCTTGATTTCCACCCAGTTGTAAATTTTTTCCCACACTTTGTAATAGTCCTTATTTTGTTGGTTTTGAATTTCGTATGTTAATTTGCTAAATTTGGCGCAGTCTAATATTTTTTAAATTACCGTTTCTTTGTTTGGAATCTTATCTTGTTTCCAGACTTGTGCATATGCTAATCTTGCAGCAGTAAGTAAGTGATTTATTAAGTAGTAATTTTCTTTGCTATGTTTGCCTCTAATTATGCCTAATAAATACATTTCCGGTTTTATTTCAATTTTATAGCCCAATATTTCTTCCATCCATGCCCTAATTTGAATCCAAAATTTTTTTGCTTCGTTACATTGCCACCATATGTGGTAGTATGTTCCCACTTCTTTTTTACACTTCCAACATTTGTTACTAATGTTTACATTCATTTTGGCTAGGCGTGCTGGCGCATAATGCCATCGGAAGAACATTTTATAAAGATTTTCTTTATATGGTGTTGACAAAGTCATCTTATAATTAACTGACCATAGTTTTTCCCAGTCTTCTAGCTGAATTGCATATCCAAAGTTGGTCATCCAAGATATCATGTTAGGTTTAACAATTTCTTCAATGTTTTCATAGTTTAATAGATAAATATACATTTTAGTTATAAATTTTTTGTCAGATCCTGTCAATATTTTGTCTATTTCATTTTGTTTATTACATATTCCAAATTGTACCAAGTCCCTTTTATATCTGCTTTGAATTTGGTAATATGGAAGCCAATCTATTACTATACCTTCCTCTTTAAGTCTTTCTCTAGTTTTAAGATTTCCTTTAGTGTTTAATAGGGCTTCGTAGGTTATTTTTTGTTCTTGGCTTATTATGTTTGGATGAATTTGAGCTTCTAGAGTGGATAGCCATCTGGGAATTTCATTATAGTATTTTTTCCTGACTTTCCGCCAGTGTGTCAATAGTGTATTCCGAATTTGGTGTTGTTTAAAGTGAGAATGTTTTGAGTGTTCTTTTTCCCACATCTTTTGCCGCTGTTGCTGTAGCAGCAGCAGCAGCTGCAGCAGCAGCAGCAGTGACAATGACAGCGACAGCAACAGCAACAGCAACAGCAAAAGCAACAGCAACAGCAGAGACACCCTACAGCCACCGGACGAGCGCCGTGCTCTGTGGACCCACCTAGCGGGGGACGCTGCTGCTGCTGTCTGCAGCGGTGAGATTCGGCTGCTGCACATGTGCAGGAGCCAAATCTAGAGTGCATGGTATGTGGACGCCTGGTGGTGATGGAGCTGCGCACGCTGCGTGTACATATATGTGTGCACGTGTGTATACACAAGTGCACACACACTCATTTTATAGAAGCGTTTTATGCCAATGATATTTGAAAAACTGCCTTGTATTTAATATAATAATATAATGGAATGTAAAACCCACCATACCATAGCAATTTAAAGATTATATGGTAAAAGAATGTAACATTATTGTATTGAAAATATTGTATTAAGTATCGCTTAATCCTTTCAGCTTTTGTCAGTGAACAATCAATGGGATCAACATTTCAGGCAGACGAAACAATATTATGAAAAAAAGGTAAAACAAATAACAATATATTTTCTACAGTTATAATTATTATTCTTTAACTTTAAATAGCAATAGCACTTAGACTTACATACCACTTTACAGTGCTTTATAGCCCTATCCAAGTGGTTTGCAGAGTCGGCATATTGCCCCAACAATCTAAAACAGTGTAATACCAAGCAGAAAAGAGAAAATAGTATTGCAGAACACTTAAATACATAAAAGTATAATCCTTAAAACTAAATAAAAAATTCCAGCTATTATGTTGCTCTAATATGCAGAAAAACCATTGGTTGGGAATATTCACAATTAATTTTGGAATGGGATCACGGAGTTGCAGATAAAGGCTCCCATTGTCCTTGGAACTCATGGATTGATTTTAGGCCAGTCATATAATCTCCTGGCCTGCCTGACTTTATCTAATGTTTTCAAGAGAAATATCTCTGACATCTCTGTGACATTTAACTCTTACCGAAAACAGAAACATACATGTAATAAGAGTAACAACAATAATGTTGTCTTTTAAATTTTCTTTATTAGCAGCAGAAAATGATACTTTTATTATATCAACCTGTTCTAATTTCTTACATTCCACTCTTTGATTATTATATGTAAGTGCTTACCTTGTTTGAAACATCAAGTACTGTGAAATAATAACAAAATATCACAGCAGCTAGGGACTTTTGTACTATTTCTGTCACAAGCATCAGTTTTCTTCCCACAGTATCCTAGATAATACACCTTCAGGCACTTTGG
Source organism: Erythrolamprus reginae (assembly GCF_031021105.1). Taxonomy (NCBI): domain Eukaryota; kingdom Metazoa; phylum Chordata; class Lepidosauria; order Squamata; family Dipsadidae; genus Erythrolamprus; species Erythrolamprus reginae. The sequence goes on along the minus strand of NC_091956.1, from coordinate 59,530,345 downwards.
AGGAAAAAAATATGGCATCTCTACTACTGGCAATAAAATAGCATACGAACAAACCAAAAATGAGCTGAAAATGTAGCAGTTGCTGAATATCTTTCAAATGGTTCCACGGACAGTGCTCAAATGAAGGGAGACTCATAAAGCCATGTTTTTCATTTCTAACCTTTTATTATAAAATTTAGTAATGGGGAAAAAAATGGAAAATGATATTTGAGCAATTTAGTAATTCCAAGTTTAACAACCTAAGCAAGTTTTCCACGTAATTTGCTTTTGACTTCTTAATCATCTTCATACATTTAACATTTGGCTATAATATAGCCTAACATTTAACATTAGCCTATAATTTACACTGTAAATATTCCAGGATTGAAGCGGAGAGGCAGTTTGTGGAGTTTTGTGATTGAAGCTGTCATTTTGTCAGTTGCGCATAAGCTTGTCTCTGTGATATTAGTTGATTATTACTGTATATCTTGATCTGGTTTCTTAGATCTTGACTAAAAGATATTTTATTGCCAGTTTTTGTTTATGTTTTTGAGCAGACTCCACCCTCCTTGCCTTCTGCAAGAGTCTTAAGATTCATTAATGCTTCCAGGCTTGGGGCCATTAGATTCTTGCCCCCTGGCTGATGTGTTGAGAGAAGTTGATTAAATCAACTCCCCCCCCCCCGGAGATTAGAACTGCCTCCACCCTCCTTGTCTTTCGTAAACTACTCAAGACCCATCTATACCGCCAGGCATGGGGGAGTTGAGACACCTTTCCCCCAGGCTCTTTATATTTGATGTTTGGTATGTATGTGCTGTTTGGTTTTTAAATATGATAGGGTTTTATACGCTTCTTTTTTAATATTAGATTTGTTTCGCTATAATATTGTTTTTTATTATTGTTGTGAGTCGCCCCGAGTCTTCGGAGAGGGGTGGCATACAAATCTAATAAATAATAATAATAATAATAATAATAATAATAATAATTATTATTATTACTATTATTATTACTATTATTATTATTATTAAATTGGAATGACTGTTTTTTATGGCTTTTATGTTTTTAGATTTTTTATTTAATTAATTGGATCTAAGATGTTATACATTTATTATATGTTTTAAGCTGCCCCCAAGTCCTTAGAAAGGGATGGCATAAAAGTCCAATTAATAAATAAATAAATAATAAATAAAATCCACCATACCACAGCAATTTAAAGGTTATATGGTAAAATAGTGTTGTATTTTCCAATTGCTGTTTCCTGATGGAAGGTCTTAGAATAAAAGACTAATTATTACAGTAACCTTGTTGAGAAGATGGGTGGTACAATAAACAAACAAATGTATAGATATATCTCACAACATAATTTTTAAATCATGTTGCAGATCATGGAAATGAAAATCAAACTGGAAACTGTGCAGAAGATTGTTATGGATCTTGAACGAGAAAGGTATCAAACACAGCAAAAATTCAAAAGACTGGGAGACTTCGTTAGAAGCCGATTAGCGCAGGAAATGGTAGGAGAATTGGGTGTGTGCCAATGTTTTTATTAGGCCTGGTTTCTACTGTTAATTGTTTGAGTGTTCGTGTTTAATGTGTATCTTGCTTAGTTGAAAAATGACTGAAATAGCAAGGAGTTACTTTTCACTTGGTAGCTATTGACCAAAGAAAACAAGATTAACATTTGTTGAGCTGTCATTCAGAAATAGTTTCACAGTTATTCACTGCTCTTTAATTCAAGAGAGAGCTTGAATTTAATTAGTTTACTTTATTTTTATTTTTCATAAAATAGTTTTCAAGTAATGTGGGACCAACCAGATAAAGTTTTTATAGGTCTAGAACACAGTTATCAGGCCCTTTAATAGAGTCCCTTGTACAGTTTAATTAAACTTTTTTTAAAGGGAGAGTTAAAAAAAAATATGCATGTTAAAATTTTAAAATTGTTTTTGAAGAAACAAAAATGTGCTGTATTTTTGTGGTCTGGGGAGAATCAGCCTCTATAATACTCAATTTACATAAAAAGTTAGCTCTTTTGGATCCTGTTTATTTTTTTATATATATAAAAGTATCAACTGCTTATGTCTATGAAATTATAAGTAGTATATTGCCAATTGACCTTATAAAATATAGTAACAACAGAATCAATCAATTCATCCCTTGATTTTATTGTTTTGCCCATCTGTCATAACGAATGTGATCAAACTTATACAAAAGTAGCAAAACCTTAATGAAATAAATTAAAATTACAAAAGCCAATGAAAACATTAACACTGTATTGTTACAGAAAATAAAATATTGGAACATTTTAGAAACTTTTGATAAAATAGTCTCTCTCTTTAAAAAGAATTCTGGAGAAAAACCCAAGATAAGCACATGCATTTTTAAAAAGGCAAACCTAAGCTTCAATTTGATGTTTCCTTAGAGATTATAGCCCACAAGAGGGTAAATATAATAAAATATACTGTAAAACTCATATAAATTCTGGCTGTTTCATCTTCCATATCCCCATTAACATAATAGTAATGTGTTATGTTGTTTCTGGGGAAATTTGTATTTACTATGAATCTGCTTGTCTCACATCGATATGACTATAAGGCGGAGAAATTTTCAGGCTATTTGTCTGCTGAATTCTTAAAGAGATGGCCTGGTAACAACAGCACGTAACAAATACATATAATTATCCGGCTAAAACGCTCAGGAGATGATAAATTTATTCTACAGATCATTGAGAATATTTGATAGTGAAATGTAATAGCAACAACGAAGAGTGTAATCTTCAAAAACAATTTCCTATTTTTCATGTTCTAAAAGTTATTCAACAATATTATTTTACATCAGATGTTTGGCTTCTCAAAGAGCAAAATCATTTACTATCATGGCATATGGAACACAGTGGGAATTAGTTACAGTTTAAATAAAGTGGATTTTGAACAATTGAAAATATTTTTTCTTGCTCTTCTGCCAAAAGCACACTTAAAGAAGTTTTATGCACAACAACAAAACATGCAATCCATTCTTGATTATCTAAATAGGATTTCAGCAGAGCTGGCAAACTGCTCTACTATTTCTAAGTAATGTTTATTGAAGTAATAACTGAACACCATTCTTTATGCATTTTAGGGAGAAACTATTAACACATGGTCTTACATGTAGTTTTTCTTCTTGGCCTACCAAACAACTGCTTGGTTTTATCTGTCTGTGGGTTGGTCTGATTCCAATAATAATCTCAGGGACCACCTTCTGCTGCACGAATCCCAGCGACCAGTTAGGTCCCACAGAGTCGGTCTTCTCCGGGTCCAGTCAACTAAGCAATGTCACTTGGTGGGACCCAGGGGAAGAGCCTTCTCTGTGGTGGCCCCGGACCTCTGGAACCAACTCCCCCCAGAGATTAGAATTGCCCCCACCCTCCTTGACTTTCGTAAGCTGCTTAAAACCCACCTCTGCCGCCAGGCATGGGGGAATTCAGATACTCTTTCCCCCTAGGCGTTTACAATTTTATGCATGGTATGTCTGAATGTATGTTTGGTTTTTTATAATAATGAGTTTCTAACTGTTCTTAGTATCGGATTATTATTATATGCTGTTTTGTTATTGCTGTTAGCCGCCCCGAGTCTCCGGAGAGGGGCGGCATACAAATCCAATCAATCAATCAATCAATCAATCAATCAATCAGTAAATCTGTCATTTGTTTTTGCACTGGTCAAATTTGCCATTTGTCTTGCATTTGTTCTGATTGTGAGAATCTACAATATCATATTTGTTTATAAGAAATCCTTTGAGTTCCATATTGATAATTTAGTCTAGTGTTTCTCAGCCTTGCTGATTTTAAGATTTGGGGACTTCAACACATGTTGGGGAGATGGCAAATTCTAAGAATTGAAGTCTACAAATCCTAAAAATGGCAAAGGTTGAGAAACATTGCTTTAGACCCCTGGTTCCCAACTTCGGGCCAACGCCCCACAGGGGGAAAAATGATTTTTAATGGGGGCAATTGGAGCCTTGTTTAAACTAAGCTAATGGTCTTTTATGCTTCCTCTGCATGTGTAGAGTTCACTTTTTGAATAGTAAGAATTACATTGTTTCCTCGATTTTTGCGGGTTCGAACTTCGTGAATAGCCTATACCACGTTTTTTCAAAAAATATTAATTAAAAAATACTTCGTGGTTTTTTTTCCTATACCACAGTTTTTCCCACCCAATGACGTCATATGTCATTGCCAAACTAATAATTTTTGCAAATAAATAACAAAAAATAATTATTATTAATAAATAATTATGTTTATAAATATCAGGATCACTAAGTGTCTTATTCAATGGGGAGTACCAGTAATAATGGTGAGTAAATGGTTGTTAAGGGAATGGGAAATGGTAATTTAGGGGTTTAAAGTGTTAAGGGATGGCTTGTGATACTGTCCATAGCCAGAAATGGTGTATTTACTTCCGCATCTCTACTTCGAGGAAATTCGACTTTCACGGGCGGTCTTGGAACGCATCCCTGCGGAAATTGAGGAAACACTGTATATGTCAGTGTGTGTGTGTGTGTGTCAGGATTTTAGAGTTGCTTGGGTAGGATATGGCCAAAAAAGGATTGGGAACCACTGTTTTAGACCTTATTGGGGGAAAAATATAAATACATAATCGAAACCTACCCCCCAAATATAAGATTGTCTAGAAATAGTTTTGAGGTAGTAAAAAGATAGGGAGCAGCAGCCTTGTCAGATGGCTTCTAGTGAATTACTCTAACTCTATGGCAAGATAGTAACCATTTTGCAAGGTTAGCTTAAGTAACTCCTTAAAATTTGAGATAGGCAAAAAGTCCTCAAAACTGCTTACTGTTCTGCACCAATTCTGGCCTGATTCATCATTCACATGTTGAATGATTATCGATACAAAATAATTGCTGTGGCCATACCATCTTTGGAGGGTCCTGGTGGGCAGCAGTGGCAATTCAACTGGCCTTGTCTGAAGCCAAAGCGCCGGGATTCTCCTTTGCCACTGTCACCAAAAACTTTCAAGGAGGGTGGAAACCGCCAGGCAGCTTCCCACATGTGTCAATCCACCCACGAGGCTCCTTCCGGGCAGCCTCCGCTGTCTTGCCCCCCTCCATCCGCCTCCGAATAAGTATCCAAATGCTGGCGGTAATAAGGCCAAAGGGGTGAGTATTCTGATTGCACACATTATTCGCTTTTACATTGATTCCTATGGGAAAAATTGCTTCTTCTTACTAACTTTTCTACTTACAAACCTGGTCACGGAACAAATTAAGTTTATAAGAAGAGGTACCACTGTACAGTGGAACCCCGACATAAGAGCTGCTCTACTTAAGAGCAACTCGAGATAAGAGCTGGGAGGGGAGAGATATTTTTGTTCTACTTACAAGCCCAAATTCGAGATACAAGCGCCAAGGAGCTGTCTCCTGAAGCCAAACGCTAACTTCCGCGTTCGGCTTCAGGAGACAGCTGCGAAGCGGCGCGCGTGTTTTAAAAGGTTGCAGCCGGCCTGGGGGGCTCGGGGGGGTGCTTGCAGCTTTCTTTCTTGCTCTTTTTCTTTCTCTCTTTTACCTTCCCTTCCTCTATTTCTTCTTTTCTTTCTCCTTCCCACCTTCTTCCCTCCCTCCCTTCACTCATTCCTCTCTTACTCTCCCCTTTCATAAGTTTCCTTGCTTCCTTCCTCTGTTCCTGTCCCTTCCCCCTTTCTTTCTTTCTTGCTCTTTTTCTTTCTCTCTTTTACCTTCCCTTCCTCTATTTCTTCTTTTCTTTCTCCTTCCCACCTTCTTCCCTCCCTCCCTCCCTTCACTCATTCCTCTCTTACTCTCCCCTTTCATAAGTTTCCTTGCTTCCTTCCTCTGTTCCTGTCCCTTCCCTCTTTCCTTCCTTCCTTCCCACCCTCCGTCCATTCATTCATCCATTCCTCTCTTGATCGCTTAAAGCCGGTCCCTGGTGCAAAAAGGGTTGGGGACCTCTGTCCTACAGGATTGGGTGGCAGAGAAGTTGAACATATGTAAATTTTAAAGTTTAAGAAAGTTTACAAGTTAAGTGAAAGAAACTTCATTATTCATTTATATGTACATGTACATTTCTTCATTAAAAACATGTCTTTCTGCATAATTTAGACTAACTTTGTGAGTTTTTTGAGGTCTGGAACCAATTAAAATTATTTACATTAATTCCTATGGGGAAAAGTCATTCGAGATAAGAGCTGCTCGACTTAAGAGCCCAGGTCCAGAACGAATTAAACTCGTATCTCGAGGTACCACTGTATACTGCTAAAAAAAAAAAGGGAACACTTAAACAACAAATATAACTCCAAGTAAATCAAACTTCTGTGAAATCAAACTGTCCAATTGGGAAGCAATACTAATTGACAATCAATTTCATTTTGTTGTCAGCACATTCAACTTTGTATATAACAAAATATTCAATGAGAATATTTCATTCATTCAGATCTTGGATGTGTTATTTGAGTGTTCCCTTTATTTTCTTTTGAGCAGTGTATATTTCAAAAATGCCACTCAGGAAAATCCCTTCCTCTGAAACAATCCAGTGGACTAAATGTATTCAGTGGACATAGAAAGGCCACTGGTTAGTAAATGGAAAATAGGTAGAGGGTGTGGGGAAAATAAAAACACTTTTATTTTGTACACACGGTACACCTAACATTTATTTTGTTTTTTAGTAGTCACTGTTTTGAGATTAAAGAATGATACAAGTTATATAAAAATAAAAGCAAGATTGATTTCCCACAAGCTATATTTCTTCAGTTATATTGCACTGTTTATGGCCTGTATGGGACACAGAAGGCCTAAGAAGAAATCAATAGAGTTTTATCACTTTTTACGGTTTCATGGTATGGATTATCATGCCTACACAGAGATTAATCATGCTATTCTTATTCATAGTAAGAAAAAAATATATAAAGGAATAGGAAGAACAAACATAATTAAATCTACCGGGACTACACTTACTGTACCTTTCTCCTGCCAGCCACCCTGGTAAACCCAGACAGAGAGGGAACACAACTAGATCAGCTAATTTTCTACCTTTTTGTAAGGGAAATTAACAGAATCTTGCAACTTTGAAGGAACAAAATTCTGATGCCAGTTTTGAATAATTAGATCAAGTTCTTTCCCTGACAGTTGAGATTGGGAGGTCCCCCTTCTCTTATCTGATTATTCCTAGGCAGCATTTCTTTCCCTTGTTTCTCAAAATCATGTCCACAAACCTCTACATCCAACTTATTATGCTCCAATGAACCAGGAAGCCATCTATCTGATCTGCTTTTGAATATTATTTTGTTTTTTAGGTCTTAAACATCTAATTGGTAATTGGTCTTTCACATTTCCATCAAAGTCATTTGCCTTACTCTCTATCTAGCATAGAATGCAGAAGCTATTTCAATCTTTGTGAATCTTTGGACATGAACAGCTAGAAGCCAATAGCTATCTGGATGTTACAGATACATTGCATAGCATTGCTATTAAATAAATATATTTCCAATAGGAAGGCATAAAAAAAGCCAATGAAAAGCCAATTAGAATTAAAATATGTTTTCTGCTTAACTTCACATATATTTCCTGTGGAAAGCTATTTCTTAAAAAAAATTAAAGAAACTTAGAATTTAAGAAATTGGGATCAGAAAATTACCCCCAAAAAGGAAGTTAGATTTAGTTCACTATAAATTTGTAAAGATGTGTAGATGGAGAAACAAAATAAGATTTTAAGAAATCAAAAAGTATAATTAAAATGCTTATTTATAATCAGAGGATATTTGTGACTCAGCATATAGACCAGGAAACTTAAAGAACTACAAAATCGGCAACAATAGCTAAGTTTGTAGAAAATAAAAAGTGTTAGTTCGTTTGTGATTCTGTATTTGGGAGAACAATATGTATCTTTACATTGTATTATATTCAAATGTATTTGTGGATATTGTGTATGATTATGACCCTCAAATCTTTTTATCTGAATGTTGAAATTTGTTTATAATTAATAGTGTGTTATAAACTATTATCTAAAAACTAAAATAACTTATTTTAAAATTAAGTGTAAGAAATTAACTGGTCCTTAAATGAATGCAGCACGGAACACATCCATTCTACTATATATAATACCGTCACCTATCTGGGACTCGACCAACTAGTAACTAACAATACCAGACTTGATAACTATCTGGATCTCATCTTCTGCAACAGCAAAAGTGCAATATATGGCTTACAAATAACAGAACCATTTTCCAACAGCGACCACAGCATGATAAACTTCAGTCTCAACCTAAGACACACTATGATCCACCAAAATAATACAACATCAAAATTCAATTTCAAAAAAGTGAACTATGAACTCATTGAAGCCCACCTCTCAACATTAAACTGTAAAACTCTATTCTATGAATGCTACACTACTGATGACCTCTACAACACATTCCTACTCGAAATGAAAATTATTATCAGACTTCATGTACCTCTAACATGTACCACAAACAAAAAAAATAACCTCCCCATCATAATAAGAAAATTACAAACAAGAAAAAAATCTCTCTGGAGGAAAAACAAAAAAGGATAAGTTTCCAACTTCAAAAGCCGATATAAAATCATTTGCAGAATGATTTAACTACTAAAGCCTTAACTACTGAAGCAAACAAGAGGAAAACCTCCTATGCACCAAATCTAATAGAGCTTTCCACAACTTTGTCAACAATAAACTGAAAGACTCTACACCAGTTGTCCCCAAACTACGGCCCGGGGGCTGGATGCGACCCCTGAGGCCATTTATCCAGCCCGCGGGTGAGTCTGTCAGCCTGAAGAAACCCCTGTGGGCTCTGAGACCCGCCTGGCTTCTCCGGATGTGTCTGGGGACCATGGCAATGTCCCCTGTAAGGGGTGCTGCCACACACACCAAAACAACCCCCATGCAGTCTTTTCCAAGGCCGCACTGGGGAGCTGGGCATTGGAGTTGGGGCGGGGAGCGACAAAGAAAGTGCGGGGAAGTCTTGCACCAGTGAAGGTTCACACGTGCCTATGCGCACGAGCTCCCTGTTCTACTGCCAGCCTGCCATGCACCTGGAGGGATGGGGAGACTGAACACTCCGCCGCAAACTTCAGAGAAAGAAGTTGGGAGAAAGAAAGAAAAAGGAAAGAGAAGGGAAAAAGAGGGAGGGAAAGAGAAGTGGAGAGGAAGGAAGGAGAGAGGGAAGGAAGGAAGGTGGAGAAAGAGAGGGAGAGAGAAAGGGAGGGAGGAAGACAGATAGCAAGAGAGATAGTGAGAAAGAGAGAGAGAGCAAGAGAGAGAAAGACAGCAAGAGAGAGAGAGAAAGCAAGAGAGAGGAAAAGAAAGCAAGAGAGAAAGAGAGAGAGAGAGAAAGCAAGAGAGAGAAAGATTTTGAATGAGAGAAAAGCAAGAGAGAGAGAAAAGGAGAGGAAGGAAGGAGGGAGGGAGGGAAGGAAGGAAGGAATGAGAAATGGAGGAAAAAGGAAGGAAGGAAAGAAGGAAGGAAGAAGAAATGGAACAAGGAAGGAAGGAAGAATGAAATGAATGGAGGGGCGGAGGAAGGAAGGACTTTTTTAAGGGGTGTGTGTAATTTTTTTTTAAAAAATTTCTCAACATACATTCAAACAATACAGTACCATCTAATTTTCCATGAATAAAATGCAGTATTTTGTTAGTAACAAATATCAATCATCAAAAAAATTGCAATTTTTTTTCTAAACTTATCATCCAGGTACATACTTTTCTTTTAATTAAATTCCCTCCTTAATGTTCCTTCAAAAAGTACACCAATTATATTTCTAACGTATTAACCATTATGACAAACTGCTTCCTTCTTTCTTTCTATATTTTTCTATAAACTAAACAAACCTTGTATAGCCAATCAGATGTTAACAAAAGAAAATTAAAAACAAAACATAAACTTTTGTGCAGTGTGCATAGGGTTTTGTTCAGGTTTTTTTATAGTCCGGCCCTCCAGCTGTCCGAGGGACCGTGAAATGGCCCCCTGTGTAAAAAGTTTGGGGACCCCTGCTCTAGACCTATCCCACCTCTCAAAGGACCCAACAACAAAGAATACCATGATGATTCATCCAAAGCCAACCTCCTCAACTCTTTCTTTGGCTCTGTCTTTGTTAACAGCAATGGCTCATCCCCCAATTTCATCAATCGTGCCTCAAACTCCCTTAATGACCTAACCCAAGTAGACTTCACTGAAGACTGAGTTGAAAAAGCATTACGTGACCTTAAACCTTCTCTATCAGTCGGACCAGATGGTCTATGTGCTTACTTCCTAAAAAAGCTCTCTTCTGCCATAGCTGAACCACTAAGCATAATTTTTGAAAAATCCTTCAGAACCAGCACACTTCCTAAGCTATGGTCGAAAGCAATGGTCATCCCCATCTTCAAAAAAGGAGACCCCTCTCTTGTCAATAACTACAGACCAATTTCACTATACTGCGTCCCATGCAAAGTCATGGAATCAATTATAAACAAATCAATTACTCTCCATCTAGAAACTAATAATTTGCTCTCTAACAAACAATTTGGTTTCAGAAAAAAAACTATCCTGCAACCTGCGGCTCATCCACTGCAAAAATATATGGACAACTCATCTAGATAAAGGGAAATCCATAGATGCAATTTATATCGACTTCTGCAAAGCCTTTGATTCAGTGGTCCACAACAAACTACTCTTAAAACTGAAATCCTATGGCATCTCAGGATCCCTTCATAGCTGGATTAGAGCAAGCAAAACTCATCAAAGGCACAGAATGTTCCAGAACTCTGGGTAATAATACTATGAGTCTGAAACAATTGTATTTATTTACTCATTTAAATCTATTATGTGGCAGCAGAACAGATATAAAATTAGTATACCCAGTTTTCTGTATACTCCTGTTTTCTGCACCATAAAGGAAACAATTAAGTGGAAACAGATGACGTCTCCAACATTTGCTGGAAAAATTGAAATGGATACTAAATATTTTGGTTAGGCAGTGGAAATCTGTGTAATAATGGTTTCTGCAAGAATCTGAAATCAGTACTATAAAATAAGATAACTAGTGGAGTAATAATACAATACTTGGTTTTTCCGTTCGTTGCCCTAAGTGAGCTACAGCACACCTAGCCAGCTGATTTACAGCCTTGGGGCATGTCATTTTGCCTTCCAGAAGCTTCGGGGAAGCTTCCTGAATCTCCAGAGTGCCAAAAATGGCCCAACTGGTGTTGTGGTTAGCTCTGGCCCAGCTCCTGCCCCAAGGAATGTGGATGTGGGGGAGACATCCACATGCCGCAGGCCTGTTTTGCTCCCGGTGGAATTTGATGATGAAGGCTCCTCTGACCAAGAAGACATGAGTGACAGGGAAGAGGAGAGTTTGGCAGACAACTCAGAAGGAGATCAATTATCTATTTCCTCCTTGGATTTGGAACAAGAGTTAATGATAGAGCCACGCATGCGGAGAGCAATGCATAGAAAGCAACAACTGAGATTATTATCAAAGAAAATGAGGCCATCTGTGTTTGGGTGCGGCTGTGGTAATTAGTGAGGCTGCTATAAATAGCAGCATGTGGTTTTGGCCATTGTGGAGGATTATCTGATCGTTGTGTTTCGTGCCTGTCTTGCTGACTTCGACCTTTGTGTATTGATTTCTCCCTGCTTTGGGGGAGAGCAGAGCAAAGTGTGTTTCACTTTGTGAAAGAAGAAGGACTGTGAATTGCCTCACAGCTGCAAGCTAAGTATCTCAGAACTGATAAGTGACTTGTACAAATTACCAGGTTGTTTGGAGACGAGTGTTCTTTGCTATTCAAAAAGAGTGCTTAGTTTATTTTAATTTCTGTTATAAAGAACATTGTTTTGAATTTTCAAACGTGTGTGTGTCTGAAATTTGTACCTTTGAATTTTCGGGAGGATTCTACCAGAGAGCCTGACAGAACAACTGGCAAGCCAGAAGTTCAGAAAAATGGGTTAGCACACCCCCACAACCCTTTAGGCATGCAAACAAAAAGACATTCAGCATCACTGACCTATAGTAATGACAATGGATTTGCATTCTTTATGTGACACTATTGTATCCAAATATTATCTAGTTTTGATTCGATTTTTGCAATTCTGTACATTAGAGTCTAGGTGAGTCTAACAACTATAGAAGAAAAGTCACAACATATCTTGTATACATTAAATAAATGATGATACGTTTTTATACATCATTGATATATGATGAGTTGATATTTGGATTTTGGATTAGTTTGGATATATATGTCTTATTGTTCTTTGTTTGCCTTTTGCTTTTTGGGGTTAAGTCCTTTTTGGATATCTTGAAACATCAAAATGCATCCTCCCAGAGTTCTCGTGTTGAGGCATTGGATAGGAATTGCAACCAAGCAGAGATGGAGATGCAAATCAAACTTCTCTGGGAACAGGTATGAGTGGACAGAATATAACAGAATATAACTCTTTGCAACATTCAGTTATTACGGTTTCTCGATATGGAGGATTCGGGGAATCCGTCCGTTGGCAGTCAGCGGCCTGTTTTTAGGGTACGAACGGCCGGCTGAGGGTCTGGGGTGAGTGTTAGGCCAGATTTACCTTTTAGCCCTCTTCTATGCAACCCCGTCAGGACGAGACCGACGGTGTTGCTCTGGGGTCATGGAGCGTTTTTGGGATAACTGTCGGCGGCAGATGGGTCGTTGTCGTCTGGCTGGGGGAGAAGGGGTGTGCGGCGGGAGAGGTGTTTCTGCCGCTATGGCTGGGAGGGCGGCATTTCATTGCTGCGCCCAGTTGGTGCTGGGAGGGCGGCATCCCATTGCTGCGCCCAGTTGGTGCTGGGAGGGCGGCATCCCATTGCTGCGCCCAGTTGGTGTTGGGGGGCGGCATCCCATTTCTGCGCCCAGATGTGTGCTGGGAGGGCGGCATCCCATTGCAGCATCTATCGGGCTCATGTGTTACCATGACTTCACGGTTAAAATCGGTACACACATTAAAAAGGGGCAGAACTCTGAAAGTATAATTTGACTTTTTTTTTTGCATTATTGCAAAAGCCTTTATTGGAGATTGCTTGTTCAGAACGAATATGGGGTTGTGTCACTCTGAAATATGAAAATATTTGCTTGTTGGAAGGACAGACTAAACAAACTACAGGTAGTCCTTGAGTTAAAACATGTATATGAGGAAAATGCATATTAGACAATGCTAGTGGAAGATGGGAAAAGATGCTGTTTAATGCACATGCACAGAAAAAGGTAATTACAAAGAATGTAATCAAACATTATGGGATGTTAACCAGGAAATTGGTTTTGATGTAAATTTAAAAAAAAAACTGTTGAAAGTGAGTGAAAAGCACTAAAAAGGACTAAAGAGTAAAACTTTAAATAAAAACAATACAATTATATGGAGTAAAACTGATTTGAGGGACTGCTGCAAGGTATATTTTAGAGATTAGTATACTGTAGGAATGAGGTGTGATCTTAACACAAATGTGATAAAGTTAATTCATTATAATCAGAGATGCTATGAGAATGTTAAAAAATAGTAGAGCTGAGGATGTGAATGCTACAACTGAAGAAATGTTAAAATGTAAATATCAAACATGTTTGTAGATCTTTATACTGAAAAAAAATTGAGTCATTTTTATTTTACATTTTATTTTTTTGTCAATTTTTAACTTGTTCTGTTATTTTCCTCCTCATTTCCCCATAATTTTGTTTTTTTAAGTTTATGAAATATAATAAAAAAGATTTTTAAAAGATGCATTTTTGTGCCTCTTCCTGTCATATTAACTAATGCCAATTGTAGCTTCAGATTTATGAAGAAGACTTCAAAAAAGAAAGATCAGATAAAGAGAGACTCGGTGAAGAGAAAGAACTTCTGCAAAAATTTAATGAGCAATCTCAGTCCCAGCTGAACAAATTAAAATCACAGGTAGGTTTCAAAACGAAAGCATCATTACCAAAACATATACAGTGATACCTCGCCTTACAAACTTAATTTGTTCCGTGACCAGGTTTGTAAGATGAAAAGTTTGTAAGACGAAGCAATTTTCCCCATAGGAATCAATGTAAAAGCAAATAATGCGTCCTTCCCCTTAGGCTTATAAAATTTATGCATGGTCTGCTAGTAAGTATGATTGGTTTCTAAATTGGGGTTTTTAAATTAACTTAAATATTAGATTTGTTTACATTGTATTATTATTGCTGTGAGCTGCCCCGAGTCTGCGGAGAGGGGCGGCATACAATTCTGATTAATAAATAAATAAAATAAATAAACCCCATCTCAAAAGTCACTCTTTTTGCCTTGCACCGCTGGGAATCCCCGCCTCTGGACTTTCCTTGCCAGCCGAAGCGCGGGGATTCCATTGAGGCTCCCCTTCATTTTTGCTGATGCTGCTTTGAATCCCAGCAAGGGGAGGCTCAGGAGAATCCCCATGCTTCGGCTGACAACGGAAGTCCGGAAGTGGGGTTTCCCAGTGAGGGGTAACCTCAGGGAAATCCCCGCGCTTTGGCTGACAACAGAAGTCTGGAGGCGGGGAATCCCAGCGGTGGCGGCTCGGGTTCGTAAGGTGAAAATAGTTTGGAAGAAGAGGCAAAAAAATCTTAAGCACCGGGTTCGTATCACAAAAAGTTCGTATGAAGTGGGGTTCATAAGACAAAGTATCACTGTACCTTATTCTTAGTTTCTCACTTCCAGTGTAACCCAAGAAATAACTGACATATTTTATATGAGGTCCTCAGCTTGGATGAAATCATTCCAGACGTAACTGCAGAGGGATCAGTACCACAAATGGTTATTGCACCAGTATGATACAGGTTCTGTGCCTTATTTGCATGCATGGGGACATATGTTGTATATGTTTACAGAAAGTTGGGGCTTGTGCCGTGATGGTACAACACTGCTTCTGTCTAAAGTTGTGATATCGGTAGAATGTGAAATATAATAAATACTTTTTGATATATAATAAGTGAGATGACTTGTGATTAATATACTGTTTCTTTAAATATTCTGTAAATAGCATAAAATGCTATTTTTCCTACCTCTTCCATATGGATTCCAGAACATAGAAAAAAAAGAAAAACAAATAATAATGATTCAGTAATGTCTCCTGCAAGATTTACACGTTGAAAATCTCTGCAAGTTAATGCAGTATACTCAAAAATAATTGTTTATTGGCTCTCAACCACAAGAAACATGATGGGGGGGGGAAATAATGCACTTGTGTTAGAGCCTAAATCTAAATGTGAGATCACCAGTGATTTTTTTATGTAGAATTGTAACTATTTTACTAAATCTTTAGACCAGTTTTCCCAACATAATGCCTCCAGATACATTGCATTTTCTGCCTGGAGGATGGTGAGATAGGAAGGTGAACATAACATAGAGTGGATGAAGTCTGCCAAATCATAGTAGATTAGTAGCAACAAAACAAAAATAGTTATTAGGTACCTATCTCTAAGTTCTTGGAATATTAGCTTCTACCTTGGTCAGGTCCTGTCTCTTTTGATCACGCAGTTCAGAATTCTTCTAAAGCAGGGGTATAAAACAAAGATGTTAAGGGCAGTGTTGTATAAAATATTTGTATAAAACATTTAGAATTTAAGCACAACAACTATATAATAATGGTTATGCTTTGAAATGATATAAGATGTAAAACAACATATATCTGCTCTTTTTTAAAAATCTTTGTATTATAATAAAAAATATTTTTTTAAAAAAATAAAAATAAAACAAAGATGTTGAAAGAAAATGTAGGACGTCCTGCATAAGCCACGCCCACAGTGTGATAGCAAAAATTTTGGTAGCCCTTTACTGCCCGCGGGTCATATGCTTAGATCTGACCTATGGAGCCAACCTGGAAACAGCAAGGACTGGCCCGCAGTGCCTCTACCAGTAAAAACGGACCTCTGTTTTCACTGCAGAGAGTTGAAGGCAGTGTTCCCTCTAATTTTTTGGGGGGTGGGCGGAAAAGTACAGTGTCTGAGCGGCAGTCCCTTCGGGACTGGGCGGCACAGAAATAATAAATAAACAAACAAACAAACAAACAAACAAATAAAAAACCCACCCTGTTTTGCCTCAGAGAATTTCAAAATAAAATACTGTACTGTGTGTCTATAACAGTGAGCTCATAATAGGGCAACTCTATCAATATCAAAATGCCATTTAAATAGTTGAGCTAGTTTCAAACTAGATTTTGATTTTCTTTCTCTCTTCCTTACTCCCATTCTTTTTCTTTCTCTTTTCCTTCCTCTCTTTTTTCTGTCTGTTTCTCTCTCTTCCTCTCTCTCTCCTTCCCTCTCACTCTTTCCCTCTCGACTTCTGGGCAGGTTTGGAAAACTCTGAGTTGATGATGATTTTTAAGTGAGCGATTGCTCACTGCTCAGCTTAGAGGTTGCAGGAGGCTGTTGCAGCTGGAAACAGAGCTTGGGAGGCTATTTTCACTGGCAAGTGTCCCCCACACAAGTGACGTCGAGCTGGCCATGCCCACCCTGGCTACATCCACCCGGGCCCCCATGGTCCAACACAATCTTGATATAGCCCTCTATGAAATCAAATTTGACATGCCTGGTCTAAAGAAACGAAGGAATGAAAAAAAATGGCAATGTGTCATGCACTGTATCAATAAAACCATTCATAAATACAAATCATTTATGTACTGTATAGCAGTGTTTCCCAACCTTGGCAACTTGAAGATATTTGGACTTCAACTCCCAGAATTCCCCAGCCAGCAAAAGCTGGCTGGGGAATTCTGGGAGTTGAAGTCCAAATATCTTCAAGTTGCCAAGGTTGGGAAACACTGCTCTATAGTATATAAGAGAAATGAGTTCAGTCAATTACGCAGGATAATCTGTACTTAAGAAATCCTTAACAGGAATGTGTTCAATAGTTGGTTGACAATCATTGAAAAATGGAGGTTTGCAGAGGTGGGCTACTGCCCGGATGGGGGGGTGGGGGGAACACAGTGGGCTAATGAAAATGGAGCTCCACCCCAGAGCACCCAATTTGCACTGAAAGATGTTGAAAGAAAATGCAGGGCATCCTGCATAAGCCACGCCCACAGTGTGGCAATAAATATTTTGGTAGCCCTTCACTGGAGGTTTGCATGACCTTTCTGAGTTTTTCATACTATTACATGGCATTTAGAACATAAAACAGGAATCATAGGGCTGGTAAGGACCTCAGTAGTCTTCTAGTCCAACCTTCTACCCTCAAAACTCCTACCTTCAAAACGTCGCTACAGAGCACTGCGCACCAAGACAACTAGACACAAGAACAGTTTTTTTCCCGAACGCCATCACTCTACTAAACAAACTCGACTCAACACTGTCAGACTTTCTACTAAATCTGCACTTCTATTCTACTAGTTTTTCCCATCATTCCTTTCACCCATTTCCTCCCATGTTGACTGTATGACTGTAACTTGTTGCTTATATCCTAAGATTTTTATTAATATTGCTTCTTCATTGCCCCATGACAATCATTAAGTGTCGTACCACATGATTCTTGACAAATGTATATTTTATTTTACGTACGCTGAGAGCATATGCACCAAGACAAATTCCTTGTGTGTCCAATCACACTTGGCCAATAAAATTCTATTCTATTCTATTCTATTCTATTCTGTTCTATTCTATTCTATTCTATTCTATTCTGCTCAAAGCAGGAAAGAGCCTTCTACTATCCCAGTCAGATGATTAATCGCTTTTCACCGTGTGAAAATTCAACCTAAACTAGCCTCTTTAGTTTATTGAAATGACTGCTCTTGACTGAGAGCTTTATTCATAAGAAGCAATATACATTTTATCAACATTACACAATTTTATTCATCAATGTTAGGTTTTTTAAAACTATGGAATACAGTACTGTAAAAAGACATTTCTGAGATTAAATGCAGCAAAAGGACCACTAGAGGGCAGAAGAGATCCTCCTTTCAACAATTCTGAAATTTGCTTTTAAATAACTGCCTGATCTTTGCAAATACACTGTAGTCCTTTTCATGAAGGCTTGTGGGTACACAACTAACATAGTACTTGCTTCCTTGTTGAATGCAGACCCCGGTCACTCTGAAACCCAACAAGGTACTGACAAATGCATATTTAGACAAGGCTGTAAGGCTTCTTTTTAAATTTTCATCTTTTAATAAGTGTAATAATTACTCGTAAATGCTATTTTCATGCAATATTTAATAGGTTTTTTTACTGATGAATTTCTTTCTATATAGGTGCATATTATATAGAATATATATTTTATTTTATTGGTTGAATTTCTCTTCTTCACAGATTAAATACTATCAGACAGAAAATGAACTTCTTGAGAAACAAGTAAAACAACAGGTTTGTGTTTTTCTCTGTAGATTTATTTAGTGACTCCTAAATTTGCAGACTATAATTTTAATCTAACTACTAGATTAAGTTAAAGTTGACCAATATTCAGCTTTACAGTTACCGCAATTTATTAAGCTAAAGTGTTTTAAAAAATTATTATCATTCTTCATGTAATTCAATATTTTTGCAATGCACTGTAATAAAAATAATAGGCTGGCATACATACCGGTATCTGTTTATTAGTTAAAGCAATAAAAAACCCTGTAATAGTATATACATAATTATAATACATTTAGAAAATTAACTTTAAGCTTTTAAAGTTATAATCAACACTTGTGATCAGGAATTCTGGGAAATATTTGCAACGTTGTTTTAGCTAATATACATTTTCAAAAAAAGTATTCCCCAAAACAACACCAATAATCAGAGTTTAGATACCTGAACTTGTATCGTACATTATCTATATTCTAATAATTGGGGTATAAAGTCAGCTATCAGCAAGTTAAGGAACCACTGCTCCTCCCAGGTTAGGCCAATGTGGATCTTTTAAAAAATCTTATTTTTTAGCAATGTGCATTTTTAAGTATTTTTAAAAATAGTTTGCATTGAACCAAAAACAATGAGCTATGAATACTAGAAATGCAAGGGTGTCATGTTTTACAAGAAAAATAATTGTTTCTATCAATTTTGTTTTATGTCCATTTTTATATAGGGCCAAGATTTCCAAGCGCTTACAGAAAAATATTTCTGCCTGCAGCAGTTTTTTCCTTCTCGTCTTAATTGTGGGAATTGTGGCCTCCTTCAGCCATCCTGTGAACCTCGAATAACATTGGGGTCATGTGTGCTAACAGAAAACAGCAGCAACCACTGTAAGCTGAGATTCTGTCTGCAAAAAGACTCCGAGACCAACATTTTACAAACAGACTGTGCAAATGTTCCATGAGAATTTAGTAATTAAAAAATATGCAACTCTACCAGCAGTTTGATTTTATTTCCAAATACCACACTTCTTTCTTAGCTATCATTTCATTATATCTTCTTCCATCACTGACCTCAGGACTTTGCTTTCTTCTGGGAATTTGATAACTTTATTATGTAACAAGTAATGGACTAATTTCTATTATTTGCATTTCCTGCACGGCAATTCTAAAAGGCAAGAGAAAAAAACATTTTATTCTTATTTTCTCTCTTTTACAGCTGTACTTCTGTATCATTATCATTTTAAAAAGTAAGTTCAGATTATTAAAAAGATGCATGCTTATTTTCTCTAACTACAGATACAGTATATGTTATCTGTCTCTTCAATTAGAAGTATATAGTGCCCACTTTGAAATATTTTATGCATATTAATTTGTAGACAGCTGTACATTTATATATAGTAGCATGAAAAAATTATAAATAAAATATTTAAAATTTGAGGTTATAAAAGAATTTAATTTATTTTACTACTGTTGTGGTTGGCTCTGGCCCAGCTCCTGCCCCAGGGAATGGGGAGGTGGATGCAGGGGAAAATTCAACATGTCACAGGCCTGTGTTATTGCCGACAGAATCAGTTCAGAGTTTAGTTTCCTTGGACGAAGGAGAAGGTGGGAGTGGCTCGGCAGAGGAGGGCTTGGCACACAGCCCAGGCAGTCAATCTCCCTTATCTTCCATTGATTCAGATGATGATATTTTGGACCCACGCAAGCGCAGAATTATGCGTAGAAGAGACCAAGTAAGAACATATTACAGGAAATAAGGGAGGCCACCTGTGTTTGGGTGGGGCTCCAGTAATTAGGGCTGCTGCTATAAATAGCATCATGTGGGTTTGGCCATTGTGGAAGAATATCTGATCGCAGTTCATCAGGAATCCTGTGTTTTCTGGACTTTGTTGCTTTTTCACGCCTTTGAAATCAAAGCAGAGCAACGTGTGTGTGTGTCTCACTTCGTTGGAAGAAGAAGGGGTGTGAAGTTTCTTCATAGCTGCTAGCTAAGTACTTAATGACTGCTTAAGGGAAATTGTACAGACTACCTGGTTGTTTTGGGACGAGTGCTCTTTGCAATACAAAAAGAGTGCTTAGTTTATTTTTAATTTTGTGACAAAGAACATTGTTTTGAATTTTCAAACGTGTGTGTGCCTGAAATTTTTACCCTTGTATTTTCAGGAGACTCATACCAGAGAGCCCGGCAGAACAACTACCATTTAATTAATTTTATACAAACTTCGTAAAAGAGATTCCCAAGATGAATACATTCCTTTAACCTTGACACAAAACCCACAAATGAGCAGGAAAATAAAATATATACTGCTCAAAAAAATAAAGGGAACACTCAAATGACACATCCTAGATCTGAATGAATGAATTTCTCATTGAATACTTTGTTCTGTACAAAGTTGAATGTGCGCAACAGCATGTGAAATTGATTGTCAATCAGGGTTGCTTCTTAAGTGGACAGTTTGATTTCACAGTAATTTGAGTTACTTGGAGTTATATTGTGTTGTTTAAGTGTTCCCTTTATTTTTTTGAGCAGTGTAGACAGACCACAGTAGCTAAAACTGCAAATGCAAACATGAAAAACTAAAGTCATTATCAAGCTTAAGAATGCTTGAGATAAAGTACAGTCAGGTATTAAGAAAAGAGAAAATGTATGTAATGTATGTATCTACAGTATGTATGTGCGTACGTGTGTACATATGTACGTGCGTATGTATATGTCAATATCAAGGCAGCTGGTCTATTTCTAGTCTTGTTCTATTACTTATTTCTGAAGTCAATGCAATCACATGACTTTCTTTGCAGGAATGAATGGCAAAACCTAGTAAATTTCATACATCTTGCCCCTACCTATCAGAATAATGGGGGAAATACCAATTTAACATCAGTACAGCAAAGTCTATTGTTCATTTAGGGACATTTCTCCAAATGCATTGCTTAGAACAGTGTTCGCTGGCTGGGGAATTCTGGGAGTTGAAGTCCAAATATCTTCAAGTTGCCAAGGTTGGGAAACACTTGCTTAGAATATAATGGTGCCACAAGAGTAAATAGATTTTTAAAAATTTCTTATATATTTGTAACAAAATAAAAAAATGTACACACACACACGTACACCAGAAGTGGGTTCCTATCGATGTGCCCCAGTGTAGTAGTCTGGTAGTGGTCTACGGATTGCACAGTTTACGCACCACAGCTCTACTGGTGTCTTTGATGATCCGTGCTCGGCACCAATTTTAAAAACTAATTTTCAGTTATGTTTTACTTTTGCGCATGCACAGAAGCAAAATCTTGCGAGAGGATGCATGAAATGTTGTGAGGCGCATGCAGAGCACCAGTATGGACAAAGGAGAAATCAGCCACTGATAATACTGTCTCTCTCTCTCTCTCTCTCTCTCTCTCTCTCTCTCTCACACACACACACACACACACACACACACACACACACTACAGGCTTCTTGACCTCAGCAACTTTAAAACTTGTGGGCTTCAAGTCCAATTTTCTGGCTGATAATGTAATAATTTTCTCATTATTTTTGTAACGTAAATTTAAGAGAAAATGGTTTCTATTAATGTTTTTAAAGTGAAGTTACCAGTAATTAAATTTGGCCTTTATCCTACAGCTTTCACAATCTGGATTTTGAGCTGTGTAATATATTCTAAACATTTTTTTGTCTTTCTTTCAGATGAGTTTCAAGGCTTGCTTGCTGATAGGCTGTTTTGTATTTTTTCCTAAAGTCCTTATGATCATTTTCTTATACAATCAAAGTAGCTCTAACATGTATTTTTTCCCAAATCTGCCAAGCAATTTATCATCAAACATAAAACTTGTTAAAAGAGCCTCAGGCTTAGCGTATGGAATACAGTACAGTTACTTCATTAAATTTTGTCTTTCTATGTGCCTCTTTTGTATTTCACATTTACTATTTACTTTTTGGTTATCCATGAAAACCTTTGTTTAGTCTGAATGCAAGTCCTGGCTCTTTATTCTTTGGAATAGTTTCAAGACGCTAATTGTGAAAATGATGTTACTTGTTATAATGCAGTGTTTGCAAATTAGTGTTTGGTTTCTTTGAATATTCAGTAGTTTGACATAGCATTTCATTAAAAACCATTTATACTTTTAGTTGCATATTTATACCGCCACATCCTTCTTTTATTTATACTTTTTAATCCTCTTTTGCTAAAGTAGGTATACTGGACAATTTATCCGAGTATTTGCTTATACTTTTATAATCAATAACAAAGGGGAGGGAGGGAGACTGGAAAGGAAAGGGGAGAAAAATCAAATTGCATTATCATTGACCAGCTAGAAATTATTCATTTTGATTGAACTGTTATTACTCTAGAGCTAGTGGGATGGCTTGCTATTTTCTGCTTTTAGACAGAAGGCAAAAAACTTTCAGTTATTTGCCTCTAAAGTAAAGCAAGGGATGTGCAGTATATCTTTCTCATCTCTACTGTCTAGATCAGTGTTTCTCAACCTTAGCAACACCAGTGTGTGTGTAGGTCAGCTTCCAGATTTCCCCAACCAATATAAAGTTGTCAATATTTTCACATTGAAATAAAAAACAACTTTGTTAAATCAGTGCTAGGAGACTGATTCAGTTCAACAGGTTTCTTTTATTCATCTTGGACATACGAAACGCTCTCTACAACAATTAACTCCCAACAAGGACAACGGCTAATCCGTTGCCCTATTTATACATTTCTGTTCGGCGGGAACATTTTCAGACAATAGTTTAATTTTGGCGGTTCTTTTAATTCAAGCCGCGTCTTAACCAATCAGCGATTTTACTGCTTATTTCTTTTAAGACATAACAAACTTTCTATAGTTTAACAGCAGAAAGTAGTTTTTCATTTCAATGTGAAAATATTGAGTTAAAGGAATATCACCGTAGTTGAAGTTCTTATATAAATTTCCTAGCTTAGGGTATTGTTGTGATTCAGCCTGAGGCTCCTCAGGGACTGGCTGGATCTCTGCCGGCTCCATGCCCAGAGGAGGAGGACAGTGAACAGGAGGGGGAGGACCAGGCAGACGGGGGAGAGGAACATCAGGAAGAGGAGGAGGGAGAGCAGCCTGAGACTCCTGGGGGGGGCCCTCTCCCCAGCTAGTAGCCTGGATTCATTGGATGAAGACGCACAGGCTATAATAGACATGAGGCAGCGACGTGCAGCTCAAAGACGGGACCAATTAGAAAGGTATTTACATCCCTGAATTGGCAACAGCTGGGTTTGGGTGTGGTTCTCCTCAGCAGGGTTGAAAAGGGTTGAAAAGGCCCTTACAATCTTGTGGAGAGTTATCAACTGGGAGTCCTGTGACCTTGCTTTGATTCTCGGCGTCTCTGATCTTGGCTTGTGGCCTAGAAGTCTGGACCACTTGGGGAAGGCATGGGTTTTATTATCTCCAGCGTTGTTTTTGCCAGCAAGAATCCTGTTTTATTGCCTGGCCTTCGTGAAACCTCTGTGAAGATTCATAGTGTTCCTGTCTGTAAGAACAGTTTTTGTTACCTGTGTTTGCTTTGAAATATATAAACTGCCTTTGCTTTTTACCAGTGTGTCTGACTACTCTTTTTGGTTGGTGTTGGCTTCTGGGCGGACCCAGACAGAACAGGTATGATGCCATAATTCTATTCGGTTCAGCAATTTGTCCATTTAGGCACAACTTCTAAAAACAGGATGGATTAGACCAGCCTGAAATCCTACTTTTTCGTGATGAAACTAACAGGAAAATTAATCAGTGGAACAGCTTGCCTGCAGAAATTGTGAGCACTCCACTATGGATGTTTTTAATAAGAGTAGACAGTTACTACTTATCTAAAATGGTATAGGTTCTCCTGCTTGAGAAGGGGCTGGATTAGAACACCTCTAAAGTCTATTCTATTCTACATCAATAAACACCACATCAATACTTTAATCTTCATTATTCTAGTTCATTCGCCTGAAAAACAGTAAATAGAGAATAGACAAGTATAAAAGAGATGTTTCTCTATGATCATGGGTTGGCTCCAATTGGAAGGGGGAATGTATATTTTCTTTGCTAAAGATCCTTGGTTGTGACTATTGCATTTTTAGGTAGGGTTAAAAAGACATACAGTGATCTCTCGGTTAGCGCGGGGGTTACGTTCCAAGACCTCCCGCGCTAACCGATTTCCGCGTTATACTGGATGCGGAAGTAAAAACCACCATCTGCGCATGTGCGCCATTTTTTTTCATGGGCGCACATGCGCAGATGGTGGAGTTTGCGTGTGGGCGGCGGGGAAGACCAAGGGAAGATTCCTTCAGCCGCCCAACAGCTGATCTGCTCCGCAGCGCGGAAGCAGCGAGGAGCCGAAGATGGGGTAAAGGCAAAGGGGAAACCCCATCTTCGGCTCCTCGCTGCTGCCGCGCTGCAGAGCGGATCAGGTGTTGGGCGGCTGAAGGAACCTTCCCTTGGTCTTCCTGCCGCCCAGGCAAAGGGGAAACTCCAAGATCGCTTGCTGCTTGCCGCTTTGCAGCTTGGAGCCTTGCTTCGCCTCCTTCGCTGCAATAGGCAAGCGGCAAGCGGCAAGCGATCTTGAGAAAGAGAGAGAAAGGAGGGCGACTTGCCAGTCCACGCCCCCCTGGATGAACAGCCTCGCATGGCCCCAGCGCCGGGCTCCGCTGTTGCCTCCGCCCCCATTCGGCTCTGCAGTTGAGAGGCCTTCCCGGCAGAGCCCTCCCCAACAGCTCCCGCTGCCAGCGCAAAAAAGAAAAGAAAAAGAAATCCCCAAAAGAGGCAGGCACAAAGCGGGGGCACAAGGGGAGCTGCCCGGCAGAGGTTGCTTTTTTTCTTCTCGTGGGCAAGTGGAGGGGGGGAGAGAGAAGGGAGGAAGAGAGTGTGAGAGAGGAAGAAAGAGAGAAATGATAGAAAAAAGGGGAAAAAAAAGAGAAATGAGAAAATGATTGAAGCATAGTGACAGGAAAGAAAGAGAAAGAGACAGAGAAGTGACTCTTGGTGATGACGTATGACGTCATCGGGTGGGAAAAACCGTGGTATAGCAAAAAAACCGTGGAGTATTTTTTAATTAATATTTTTTGAAAAACCGCGTTGCAGCGTTTCGCACTAATCGAGACCGTGCTAATCGAGGGATCACTGTATATCTAAACTTGAAAGCTATACCAGGTTTGTTTGTTTGTTTGTTTTCATTCAATTTTTTTTAATGCCGCCCTTCTCCTTAGACTCAGGGCGGCTTACAACATGTTAGCAATAGCACTTTTTAACAGAGCCAGCATATTTTCCCCACAATCTGGGTCCTCATTTTACCCACCTCGGAAGGATGGAAGGCTGAGTCAACCTTGAGCCAGTAATGAGATTTGAACCGCTGACCTGCAGATTTACAGTCTAAATTTAGTTATTTATTAATCAGATTTATATGCCGCCCCTGTCCAAGAACTTGGAGCAGCTTACAAAATATAAGGAAACAATATACATCCTAAATCCAATTAATTTAAGTTAATAATCTAAAAAAAACCCCCTCAAAACCAATTTTAAAAACTCTCATATCCATTCAGTCAACAAACTCAGAATATATTCGTCGGCCAGCAGGTAGTGTCTGATAACTCAAAGCCTGGTGGCGTAAATGGGTCTTCAGACACTTATGAAATGTGAGGAAGGTGGGGGCAGTACAAATCTCCGGGAGGAGCTGATTCCAGAGGGCCCCCACAGAGAAGGCTCTTCCCCTAGGCCCCACCAAACAACATTGTCTAGTTGACGGGACCTGGAGAAGGCCGACTCTGTGGGATCTAGCCGGTCACTGGGACTCATGTGGCAGAAGACAGTCCCATAAGTATTCTGGTCCGAAGGGTTGTACTATATAGGGCAGTGATGGCGAAATTTTTTTCCCCAGAGTGCCAAAATAATAATAATAATAATAATAATAATAATAATAATAATAATAATAATAATAATAATATTCATTAGATTTGTATGCCACCCCCACTCCAAGGACTCGAAAGAATGTGTGTATGTGCTACCGTGCGTACCCAAGTGCCCCCGCACACAATTCAATGCCTGGGGAAGGCGAAACAGCTTTCCCCACTCCCCAGAGGCCCTCTGGAAGCTGGAAAGGGCCTATTTCCCAACGTCTGGTGTCCCCAGTAGGCTCATGGTTCAGCCTCCCAGGCTCCAAAGGCTTCCCTGGAGCTGGGGGAGGGTAAAAACGCCCTCCCCCACCCCCTGGAGGCTCTCTGGAAGCCAAAAACACCCTCCCAGAGCCTCTGTGTGACCCAAAAATCAGCTGGCCGGCACACACATGCACATTGGAGCTGAGCTAGGACAACAGTTCGCATGCCATCAGATATGGCTCAGTGTGCCACTTGTGGCACCTGTGCCATAGGTTTGCCATAGCTGATATAGGGTGTACTTAAAAGTTTATACTGTATGGAGTGTACTAAAAACAAAATTCCACAGGCCAATCCCATTTTTTTATTAGTTCATTTTTTACATGAGTGGGAAGAACTTTTATTGTAATTAGGAATATTCAGAGGTCATGTGTTAAACAAGTGTTAAGAAAATGACAGCCAATTAAAACATTTAATTTAGAGTAATTTATACAATCAATTAGCTATAAGACCTAACTTTTTAACACTGCAACACTGACTCAAATACATCTTGATAGACAGAGCATAAAAAAGCTATCAAGAAACAGTTATGCAAAGATAAGCAGATGGAAAGTTGGATCATCAGGTATTTAGATTAGATTACTTTTTCTGTTACAGTGCATATGCATCATGAAACAGCTATGAATGCTGTTCATGCTGTCATAATTATAATTTGTGGCTAGCCTTAAAGGAATTCAGCTATTGGTTGGATAGTAATGTGAATCAGACGTAGTTTTTCCTCAAAGGAAAAATAATCCCTGGGCAAATATAGTTTTAATGAAACCAGAGATTTCTATAATTGTCACATATTAAACCAGTGTTTCCCAAACGTTTCCTTTATTACTCAAATTGCTTATCAGAAAGTCCTTCTTTAAATGTCTGTGCTGTGATTGGTTAATAGTTTCTTGTGTTGTTACCCAAAGAAAAAACTATTTTACTTAATTTTAAGTAATTTACCTAGATTTGGAAGTACTGCATTACACCATCCTTTTCTTGAATAAAAATCAAGTACAGGAAGCTTTGAACATAAGACACTTGGTTTAGCCGTAACCTCTTTGTGGTTGTCAAATTTTCAAGGAAATAATTTTGTCATTGGGATCATTCTCTAGCTTCTTCCTTTTCTACAGTAAGTCTAGCATTAAGTTTTTCATCGTATTTACCGGGAACCATTGAATACAAATCAATCTTTATACAGTCCCAGACCTTTAAACCAAGGACAAGGAATGTGAATTTCAACTGTCTTAGGCAATGACACCAGTTTTAATGTAACAATAAGTTTTGAAACAAGTAATACAGCACATAATATTTAGAATATAATGAAAAACAGTATTCGTTTGTGTTGTGGTTCCGTCTGAGGCCCCTCCGGGAACGGCTGACCTTCTGTCGGTTTCCAGCTCAGAGGGAGAGGCTGAGGAACAGGAGGTGCAGACAGATGAGGAGGAGGAATCCCAGGCTGAAGAAGAGGGAGGACAGCCAGAGTCCCACCAGGGGGAGCTCTCCCCAGCAAGCAGCCTGGATTCCTTAGAGGAAAGTGCACAAGCCATAATTGATCTGCGACAACGAAGAGCTACTCAGAGACAGAATCAATTGGCTAAATACTTTCAGCATTAAAGTGGCAACAGCTGGGTTTGGGTGTGGTGCTCTTGGGAAAGGCTAAAAGGCAGACCCACCCTTCCTGGCTTGTGGAGTTTTATCTTTGAGAGTCGTGGGACCTGACTGTGAACTTTGGCGTCTTGGAATCCTGGTTTGTGCCTTTGACTATTGAAACCTTGGGGGTGTGTGCCAGCAAGAAGCTTGCTGTATTGTCTGGACATCAGGACCCTGCTGTACCGTATTATATCCTGTCTGTTGGGAAGAACAGGTTTTCCTCTGTGCTTATTTTTTCCAGTTATAAAATACTTTTGGCTTTTACCAGAGTGTCTGGCTGTTTTTTCCAGTTGGTGTTGAGGTCTGGGGGAACCCAGACAGAACAGTTTGTAGATGAAGAGTACTTGAAAATTTGGTTAACATTTGTTTATAAAGGTTTCCGTCACACATATGTGACAGTCGTTCCCGACTTTAGAGGACGGTGTTCATCTGTGTTTCAAAGCCAAAGAGCCAGTGCTGTCTAAGACATCTCTGTGGTCACGTGGTGGGCGTGACTCAACACCAAAGGCGCATGGAATGCTATTACCTTCCCACCAAAGTATTTTTACATGCTTTTGAATTGCTAGGTTGGCAGACACTGGGACAAGTAACAGGAGCTCACTCCATTATGTGGCACTAGAGATTCAAACTTCTGAACTGCCAACTTTTCTGATCGACAAGTTCAGCTTAGACATACGTTCAGTTTAGCCACTGAGCCATGTGTCCCTTTGTTTGTTTATAGCCTTTGTTAAATAGGAGTATCATTTTGTACCTATCCAAAAGTGCATTGAGCTTTTGAAGAAAGCATAAAATCATAGGTCTTCCTATGAAAATTGTGAGCACCAATATGGTCACTAACAAATTCTTTAGTGCTTACCAGTTTCTACTTCCAGAATTATTTTATCATCAGTGGAAATAACAACAACAACAGAGTTGGAAGGGACCTTGGAGGTCTTCTAGTCCAACCCCGTGCTTAGGCAGAAAACCCTACACTACTTCAGACTTATGGTTATCTAACTTCTTCTTTAAAACTTCCAGTATTGGGGCATTCACAACTTCGGCAAAAATAATAATAATAATAATAATAACAACAACGACAACAACGACAACAATACCAATAATAATAATAATTTATTAGACTTGTATGCCACCCCTCTCCAAAGACTCGGAGCGGCTCACAACAAAATACAAAGCACAAATCTAATATTAAAAACAATTATAAAAACCCATTAAAAAAACAGTCATACCGTCCAATTAAACCATACATAAAATGAAACAGCTAAGGGTCAGTTATGTCCCCCAAGCCTGATGGCATAGGTGGGTTTTCAGTATTTTGCGAAAGGCAAGGAGGGTGGGGGCAGTCCTGATTTCCGGGGGGAATTGATTCTAAAGGGCCGGGGCAGTCACAGAGAAGGCTATTCTCCTGGGGCCTGCCAGACGACATTGTTTTGTCGACGGGACCTGGAGAAGGCCCACTCTGTGGGACCTGATCGGTCACTGGGATTCGTGCGGCAGAAGGCGGTCCTGAAGGTATTCTGGTCTGATGCCATGTGGGGCTTTATAGGTCATAACCAACAATGGCAAGCTGTAGCACTGATTAATTGTTCTAACTGTCAGGAAATTTCTTCGTACTTTTCTGCTTGTTTAGTTTCCACCCATTGCTTCTTGTTGTACCCTCAGATGGTTTGGAGAATAGGTTGATTCCTCTTCTTTGTGGCAACCCCGAAGGTATCGAACACTGCTATCATGTCTCCCATAGTCCTTCTTTTCATTAAACTAGACATACTCAGTTTCTGCAACCATTCTACATATGTTTTAGCCTCTAGTCCCCTAATTATTTTTGTTCTTCTCTGCACTTTTTCTAGAGTCTCAGCATCCTTTTTGCATCTTGGCAACCAAAACTGAATGCAGTATTCCAAGTGTGACCTTACCAATGCATTATAAAGTGGTATTAACACTTTGTGGTGATCTTGATTCTACCCTCTGTTAATGCAGCCTAGAATTGTACTGGCTTCTTTGGCAGCTGCTGCATACTGCTGGCTCATATTTAACTGGTTGTCCACAAGGATTCCAAGATCTCTCTCACAATTACTACTGTTGGGCAATGTGCCACATATACCAGTGATGGTGAATCTATGGCATGGGTTTACAGGTGGCATGCGGAGCCATATCTACTTGCATGTGAGCCATTGCCCTAGCTCAGCTCCAACACGCATGTGCCAGCCAGCTGATTTTTGCCTTGCACAGAGGCTCTGGGAGGGTGTTTTTGGTTTCCAGAGAGCCTCTGGAGGATGGGGGGCATTTTTATCCTCCTCCAACTCCAGGGGAGCCTTTGGAGCCTGTGGAGGACAAAATATGAGCTGACTGGGTCTACCAGAAATTGAGAGGCCATTTTCAGCCTCCAGAGGGCCTTCGGGGATGTGGGGAAACTGATGTTGCTTTCCCCAGGCATTGAATTATGGGTGTGGGCACTCGCGCATGCAGGATAGCACACCACACGCTCTCTCAGCACCCGAGGAAAAAAAGGTTCCCCATCACTGACATATACTATACCTGTGTGTTTTTTCTTGCCTAAGTGAATTTAATTTTGTTTGATAGCACCCAATGTTCAAGTCTGTCAAGATCCTTCTGTATCTTGAGCCTATCTTCTGGAGTGTTGGCTGTTCCTGCCAGTTTGGTGTCATTGTCAGATTTGATGAGTTTCCCATCAAGAAGTAGTGGATGATCCAACAATAGAAAATTTTAAGAAAAGATTGGACAACCATTTGTCTGAAATGGTATTGGATTGCCTGCCTGAGCAGCCGATTGGACTAGAAGATTTCCAAGATCACTTCCGACTCTGTTATATTGTTGTTCTGAAGATTCAAAATATATCTATGCTTCCCGTTCCATTGCCTTTTAACATTTTATTTCAGATCTTTATTTTAGGATCTGAAATGAATGCCTTAATTGAAATACTACATGATTTTGCAAAAGCTGTATTTTTTCTTTGTTAAAAAATCTACTCAAATTCTAATTTACTGCCATTAGACATGGAGATTATAATTCCATTTGTGAGGTCAATGCATTTTAAAATAATTGTAACAAACGCAATCAAGTTCCCTTTGGAACAACTTCACCTGTCAAATTGATGCACACCGAGTCTCACTTAGCCTGTTCAGCTGACATTGACAGTCATTAGAGATCTGTTTAATTATAATAATAATAATAATAATAATAATAATAATAATAATAATAATAATAATTTATTAGATTTGTATGCCGCCCCTCTCCAAAGACTGGCGGCGGCTCACAACAATGATAAAAACAATATTATAATGGCACAAATCTAATATTAAAAAACTAAAAACCCTATCATAATTAAAAACCAAACAGAACATACATACAAAACATAAATTATAATAAGCTTGGGGGAAAGATGTCTCAAATCCCCCATGCCTGGCGGTATAGGTGGATCTTAAGTAGTTTACGGAAGACAAGGAGGGTGGGAGCAGTTCTAATCTCCGGAGGGAGTTGATTCCAGAGGGCCGGGTCTGCCACAGAGAAGGCTCTTCCCCTGGGGCCCGCCAGACGACATTGTTTAGTCGACGGGACCCAGAGAAGGCCAACTCTGTGGGACCTTATCGGCCCCTGGGATTCGTGCGGTAGCAGGCGGTTCCAGAGGTACTCTGGTCCAATGCCATGTAGGGCTTTAAAGGTCATGACCAACACTTTGAATTAGTTTAGGATAGTATCGGGTGCATTCTACTTTGTTATGTCTGCTTCTGTTCCTTTTAAGATTCATAAAATTCTCAGAACTCTGATTTGCTAACATTAATTTTGATTTACAAGGTTTCAAAACAAGACAGGAATAAAAGGAAAAACAGCTGAAGAATTTAATCAGAAGAATTAATTCATCAAAATAAGAGGAACAATTTAGGAGTAAATTACTTGGATACGACTAATGAAAAGTCTCAGAATGTAATTATATTTACTATTTATACTAGTCTTTTGTTTGAAGTACTTATGAAGTCCACGTTGCTTTAATAATGTTTTATTGTTCTGCGCAGCCAGACTATCAATGGTATGTTCCTGACTGGTTTCCGCCAGATGTGCACCACAAGGAAAATGGTAAGACAGCAGCGAACACATATTTGAAGTATTTTCTTTTAAAGGGTCTTTTTTTTTTTAAGCGGGAGGGTGACAGCTAATAAACTTTCATAAGCACTCAATGATGTGTACACAGCTCTATTTTGTAAAACTACAATGCATACATGTGGCTAAGACTAAATATTTTAAATATGATACAGCTGTCAGGCTTTTTATTTTAAAAATATGTTATACATTAAAGAATTGTGTAAATAATCATACCTATGGAGAACAAATGGTTATATAACTATTTAAATCTGTACCTCTTGACTGGGGTGGATTCCTATTACCGCCACTACCAGTGCATGAACAGAAAGCAAAATCTCATGAGGGAACGTGCCCGCACAGGAGATTTCGGCAATTTTCTTGCTTCTGCGCATGCGCAGAAGCAAAAATGAACTGGGACGTGCGCTGAAGCTGCACACGCAGCGCAGTGATCACTACCGGTGCACTGTGTTTTACTGTACTGATAGCAACCCGCTACTGCTCTTGACTGATCTAAGAGTTGATGGTGCATCTTTGATTTGTGCTGTGGTTAGCTCTGGCCCAGCTCCTGCCCCAAGGACTGTGGATGTGGGGGAGACATCCACATGCTGCAGGCCTGTTTTGCCCCCGGTGGAATCTGCTGATGAAGGCTCCTCTGACCAAGAAGACATGAGTGACAGGGAGGAGGAGAGTGTGGCAGACAGCTCAGAATGAGATCAATTATATAGCTCCTCCTTGGATTCGGAACAAGAGTTAATGATACAGCCACGCATGCGGAGAGCGATGCATAGGCAACAACAACTGAGAGATTATTATCAATGAAAATGAGGCCACCTGTGGTTGGGTGGGGCTGTGATAATTAGTGAGGCTGCTATAAATAGCAGCCTGTGGGTTTGGCCATTGTGGAGGATTATCTGATCCTTGTGTTTCGTGACTGCTTTACTGACTGACTTTTTGTGTGCTGATTTTTCCCTGCTTTGAAACTAAACCAGAGCAAAGTGTGTTTCCCTTTGTGAAAGAAGGACTGTGAATTGCCTCACAGCTGCAAGCTAAGTATCAGAGAACTGATAAGGGACTTGTACCAATTGCCAGTTTGTTTGGAGACGAGTGCTCTTTGCTATACCAAAAGAGGGCTTAGTTTAAGTGAATTTTCATTATAAAGAACATTGTTTTGAATTTTCAAATGTGTGTGTGTCTGAAATTTGTACCTGTGAATTTTTGGGAGGATTCTACCAGAGAGCCCGACAGAACAGATTTGTAAGGAAAATAGCTAACTTGTTTTTGAAGAGAAATTCATTGCAGTTATCAATCAGAATAGAGCCAGAAAGGACTTTGGAGGTCTTCTAATCCAACCTCTTGTTCAAGTAGAAGATCCTATACTCTTTCAGATAGGCGATTGTCCAATCTCTTCTTAAAAACCTTACTTCCAAGAAGCTTCTTCAATTCTGACAGGATAGTGGAAGGATTTATATCCCTTGCAGATGACCAGCAAACTGCAAGGAGTATAAATCCTTCCATTCCCCAATATCCTGTCAGAGCTGAAAAAGCTTCTTGGATGAGAAGTGAAACACCTTCAAACAAGGAAGCCAAGTTGCCTCCTGAAAAAAGCATCTTTGGGGGAAAAAAAGGGTGATTTGTCTGGTGAATTTAACTACAGTGGTACCTCTACTTACGAACTTAATTTGTTCCGTGACCAGGTTCTAAAGTAGAAAAGTTTGTAAGAAGAAGCAATTTTTCCCATAGGAATCAAACCACAGGGAAGGTGGAGGCCCTGTCTCCTCCCAGGAGATTCCTAGAGAGGCCCCACGGATGCTTGTCCCCATCTTTTCCAGCCTTGTTTCCTCCCAGGAGATTCCTAGAGAGGCCCCACGGATGCTTGTCCCCATCTTTTCCAGCCTTGCTTCCTCCCAGGAGATTTCTAGAGAGGGAGGCCCCATAGAGGTTTCTCCCTGCCTTTTCCGGCCCTGTTTCCTCCCAGGAGATTCCTAGAGACGCCCCATGGAGGCTTCTCCCTATCTTTTCCAGCATTGTTTCCTCCTAGGAGATTCCTAGAGAGGGAGGCCCCATAGAGGTTTTTCTCTGCCTTTTCTGGCCCTGTTTCCTCCCAGGAGATTCCTAGAGAGGCCCCATGGATGCTTGTCCCCACCTTTTCCAGCCTTGTTTCCTCCCAGGAGATTCCTTGAGAGGGAGGCCCCATAGAGGTTTTTCCCTGCTTTTTCCGGTCCTGTTTCCTCCCAGGAGATTCCTAGAGAGGCCCCACAGATGCTTGTCCCCACCTTTTCCAGCCTTGTTTCCTCCCAGGAGATTCCTTGAGAGGGAGGCCCCATAGAGGTTTCTCCCTGCCTTATCCGGCCATGTTTCCTCCCAGGAGATTCCTAGAGAGGTCCCATGGATGCTTGTCCCCACCTTTTCCAGTCTTGTTTCCTCCCAGGAGATTCCTAGAGAGGGAGGCCCCATAGAGGTTTCTCCCTGCCTTTTCCGGCCCTGTTTCCTCCCAGGAGATTCCTAGAGAGGTCCCGTGGAGGCTTCTCCCTATCTTTTTCAGTTACAGTTTCGGAGGCTTGGGTTTGTAAGTGGAAAATGGTTCTTGAGAAGAGGCAAAAATATCATGAACACCCGGTTCTTATCCAGAAAAGTTCGAAAGTAGAGGCGTTCTTAGGTAGAGGTACCACTGTACTTTTGCATCACCTTATAATTTCCCTTTTCTGTCCCACACTCTCCCATTTTGTTACTATTACCCCTCATCTTACTTTACTTAGTGTCCTTTCTTTGTTTTTCTTTTCCTTCTATTCCAAGCATTCTTTCCATTGCAAGTTTGCTCTGGACCACATATTTCCTTTCCTGATTTATTTCTTCTGAAAGAAGAAAGGACACAGATGTGTGTATGTGTGTGTGTTCTTGAGGATTTATATTTGCATTTTAAAGTGCTCTCTCTCTCTGTGAGACAGCGAAGATACATATATAGTAAATAGTTTGTAAAATAGAAAGCCTAATTTTGTAAGTGTTCTGTCGGGCTCTCTGGTAGAATCCTCCCAAAAATTCACAGGTACAAATTTCAGACACACACACATTTGAAAATTCAACACAATGTTCTTTATAATGAAAATTCACTTAAACTAAGCCCTCTTTTGGTATAGCCAAGAGCACTGGTCTCCAAACAAACTGGTAATTTGTACAAGTCCCTTATCAGTTCTGTGATACTTAGCTTGCAGCTGTGAGGCAATTCACAGTCCTTCTTCTTTCACAAAGTGAAACATACTTTGCCCTGGTTTAGTTTCAAAGCGGGGAAAAATCAGCACACAAAAGGTCAAAGTCAGTAAAGCAGTCACAAAACACATCAATCAGATAATCCTCCACAATGGCCAAACCCACAGGCTGCTCTTTATAGCAGCCTCACTAATTACCACAGCCCCACCCAACCACAGGTGGCCGTAAATTTTTAGGTTAAAGTTCATTACCACAACCCCACAACCACAAGTGAATCGCATGTACCAATCCGGGGAAGGGAATGCTGGCTTCTTCCTTGTTCAGTCGATCTAGGGCCCTGCACAAAGAATGTGCCATGGTGCACATTCAACAACAACAACACAAGAGCATGCAACAAATACAAACTAAATGTAAATAGCTCCAAACTAGACTGCAGAAAATACAATTTCAGCAATAGAATGGTCAAGGCCTGGAATTCACTACTGGACTCTGTTGTTTCTTCCCCCAATCCCAAAACCTTCATCCTTATACAGTAATACCTCGTCTTACGAACCTAATTGGTTCCCGGGGGAGGTTTGTAAGACGAAAAGTTCGTAAGACGAAACATTGTTTCCCATAGGACACAATGTAAAATCAATTAATCTGTGCAATGAAAACCCCCCCGCAAAAAACTGCCGCCGCCACCCGGCTGTCACCTTTTGAAACAGCCGGAGGTTCGGGTTTGGGAGGCCGCTGAGAAGCCCCGCCGCCCGGCTGTCGCTTTTTGAAACAGCCGGGGGGCTTCTCAGCATCCTCCTGAACCCGAACACCAAACCCGAACTTCCGGGTTCGGCGTTCGGGAGGCCGCCGAGAAGCCCCCCGGCTGTTTTAAAAGGTGACAGCCGGGCGGGGGGCTTCTTGGCGTTCTCCTGAATGCCGAACCCAGAGGTTTGGCAAATGTTCGGGTTTGGTAGGCCGCTGA
The DNA here is from genome assembly GCF_031021105.1 of Erythrolamprus reginae. Lineage (NCBI taxonomy): Eukaryota > Metazoa > Chordata > Lepidosauria > Squamata > Dipsadidae > Erythrolamprus > Erythrolamprus reginae. Next base: position 59,494,074 of record NC_091956.1, on the reverse strand, counting down.
GAAGCCCCACTGCCTGGCTGTCACTTTTTGAAACAGCCGGGGGGCTTCTCAGCATCCTCCTGAACCCGAACACCAAACCCGAACTTCCGGGTTCGGCGTTCGGGAGGCCGCCGAGAAGCCCCCCGGCTGTTTTAAAAGGTGACAGCTGGGCGGCTGGGCTTCTCAGCGGCCTCTTGAACCTGAACTTTTGCCGAACTTCCGGGTTCGGCATTTGGGAGGCCGCCGAAAAGCCCCGCCGCCCGGCTGTCATCTTTTGAAACAGCCAGGGCGCTTCTTGGTGGCCTCCCGAATGCCAAACCCGAAAGTTCGGCAAAAGTTCGGGTTCGGGAGGCCGCTGAGAAGCCCCCCAGCTTTTTCAAAAGGTGACAGCCGGGCGGCGGGGCTTCTCAGAAGCCTCCCAAACCCGAACTTTTGCCGAACTTCTGGGTTCGGCATTCGGGAGGCCGCCGAGAAGCCCCACCGCCCGGCTGTCACCTTTTGAAACAGCCGGGGGGCTTCTCGGAAGCCTCCCGAACGCCGAACCTGGAAGTTCGGGTTTGGCGTTCAGGTTCAAGAGGATGTTGAGAAGCCCCCCGGCTGTTTCAAAAAGTGACACCCGGGCAGCGGGGCTTCTTGGCGGCGGCGGCGGGTTCGTAAGAAGGAAAAAGTTCGTAAGAAGAGGCAACAAATTTCTGAACCCCGGGTTCGTATCTCGGGTTGTTCGTAAGACAAGGGGTTCGTATCATGAGGTACCACTGTATTATCTACAATAGACATCTACAATCCCATATGCTCATCGCTGTTACTGTGTCAGGTGGCCTGACACAACGGCTAAAATGATAATGACAACAATTACAATGACAACAATGATGATGATTTGATCACATGTGATTATTTGATCTCCTGCTTTGCTTATATTTATGTATTATCTAAGATGCCTTGTCTGAAAGCTAAATTTGGAGCCAAACAGGACTTCTTTCTCTAATTTCATCGCATCCCTAACATTTTTTTCAGTTCCTATACCAGCAGTAATGTTGGCAGGCATGATGTCTTTTCCCCCTTTCTTTTTAACTTAATGGATTTTTGTGGATAGAAAAGATGGAAATTACAAGTGGAATCAGTAACATCTGGCCCCTATAACATTCCGTGAATAAGGCAGATTACATGCTAAAAGCTTTATCTGGCAAAACAATCTCAGCATATCATATTCAAATTGATGTTTCAGATGCCCACTTTGCTGTACATAAAACTTCTTTAGAGGCAATGAATTGTTTAGTCATAATATTGTCTGTTAACTCTTGGTATGAAAGCTCTGTGTCTCTTTACTTAATAACTTGGATGTATTATATGGCTTTAGTATTGCTGAACCAGCTAACAGCAAAGTTCAAGCTGGCTAGTTCCACATACTTGGAACCTCTGAAGTGCTTAAAGTTTTAGTTTATACAGTTGACGTTTCATATCATTGTGCGCCAACTGTCCACAAAGAACAAAAACATTTGCAGAGAAAGTCGGTCTGGTTCCAAAATCTTGGAAAGAGTTGCTGGAGACTAGATGAAAGTTTTGCTTGGTTTCTATTTATTGGGTAAGATATGAAAACAAATTCTGAACTGCCTATTCGAATGGGGATTACTGTTTCATTTTTCCAGAAGAAGACTCTAAGGTAACAAAAAGGTATGCTAGAATTTTTGATCTGGAAAAATCATCAATATTCAACTAGCTTACATAGGGTTCGAGCACTTTCCCCAACATGTCGCTGGCTTTTCAATACATGTTTTGATTGTAGCTCCTATAATAGCTACCCGCCAAGTTTGAGCTAGCTTAGAATTTTCAAAAGTGCAGCTCCCAGTGTATTTCTAGACTAGGAAAATATTATTGAAAGAATCACAACTATATTAAAATTAGAACGATCAAATACTGAGTGAAAAAGTTCAAGATTCAAAAATAAATGTGGAAGAAGGAAAACAAATTATTGAATATACTTTTCCTCTCATGATATAGTGTGTCACCTCAAAAAATATTACCTTTATTAAGGAAATTTCAATTAGTGCCAAGGATATTTCTTATTTATTTGTTTATTTATTTATTTTATTTATTGGATTTGTATGCCGCCCCCCTCTGGAGATTCGGGGCGGCTAACAGCAATAACAAGACAGTGTACAATAATAATCCAATACTAAAAACTATTAAAACCCCATTAATATAAAAACCAAACATACATACAGACATACCATGCATAAAATTGTAAAGGCCTAGGGGGAAAGAGTATCTCAATTCCCCCATGCATGGCGGCAGAGGTGGGTTTTAAGTAGCTTACGAAAGGCAAGGAGGGTGGGGGCAATTCTAATTTCTGGGGGGAGTTGGTTCCAGAGGGCTGGGGCTGCCACAGAGAAGGCTCTTCCCCTGGGTCCCGCCAAACGGCACTGTTTAGTTGACGGGACCTGCAGGAGACCCACTCTGTGGGACCTAACTGGTCGCTGGGATTCATGCAGCAGAAGGCGGTCCCTGAGATAATCTGGTCCGTTGCCATGAAGGGCTTTATAGGTCATAACCAACACTTTGAATTGTGATGGGAAACTGATCGGCAACCAATGCAGACTGCGGAATGTTGGTGTAACATGGGCATATTTGGGAAAGCCCATGATTGCTCTTGCAGCTGCATTATAATTGGTATACTATCACCAGGGGAAAAAACATTTTTGATAAAGCAGTTTTATATAAAGATACAAAGGCAATAATGGAGAAAATAACCAGCAATGGCAGCTGAATACTACAAGATATATGTATGTACCCCCGTTTCCCCCCCAAATATGACATCCCCTGATAATAAGCCCAATCGGGCTTTTGAGTGCATGGCAATAAGGCCAAGCGTTTACTTAAGGGTTCAAAAAAATATAAGACAGGGACTTATTTTCAGGGAAACTCCGTAGCAGATATAAGATATGAACCCTGGAAGTTCCATAGGTTACACCTTAGAGGATGTGACAGAAGACACCTGTCATTATTGTTATGGTCCTGTCTGGTCTTGGACTTTTGCTATCTGATTTTTACCTCTGACCCTTACAATTTGTTTTGTTTTGCTTCAGCATACTCAGCCAAGTCTACATAGCCCTTAATGAATTATGCACAGCTAATTGTGATCTATTCAATAAAGTATGGATAAACATACTGAGAACATTGTATGAACCCAGTCAATTACTATATGCTTTCATGCCTCCTCTGGAAGGATGCTGGTTTGTGTTTAATTGGACTTCTGATGTCTTAATCTGCATAGTCTCTGTGCACTATGGTTTTGGTCTCCGACTCCTTTTCTCTCACCTGCTGCTTTCAGTTAAAATATTTCATCACCACTTAAAATAGTGGGGTTTTTTAATGATTGTTTTTGCTTTGTTTTGTTTTGTGGTGCTTTCAAATCCATTTTGATTCCTGGAAACCATATGGACAAATCCGAGTGACCAGTTAGGTCCCACAGAGTTGGCCTTCTCCGGGTCCCGTCGACAAAACAATGTCAATTGGCGGAACCCAGGGGAAAAGCCTTCTCTGTGGTGGCCCCGGCCCTCTGGAACCAGCTCCCCCCAGAGATCAGAATTGCCCCCACCCTCCTCACCTTTCGTAAGCTCCTTAAAACCCACCTCTGTCATCAGGCATGGGGGGACTGAGATATACTTTCTCCCTAGGCCTATACAATTTATATGTGGTATATTTGTGTGTGTGCTTGTTTGGTTTTTAGTTATTTTAAATTTTAGATTTGTTATATGCTGTTTTTATTATTGTTGTTAGCCGTCCCGAGTCTATGGAGAGGGGCGGCATACAAATCTAATAAATAAATAAATAAATAAGTAAGTAAGTAAGTAAGTAAGTAAGTAAGTAAGTAAGTAAGTAAGTAAGTAAGTAAATAAATAAGTAAAGAAATAAAGAAATAAAGAAATAAAGAAATAAAGAAATAATAAAGAAATAAAGAAATAAAGAAATAAAGAAATAAAGAAATAAAGAAATAAAGAAATAAAGAAATCAATCAATCAATCAGTCAGTCAGTCAATCAATCAATCAATCAATCCCAGAGTTTTGGAAGTGATTTGGCATTATCTTCTTGCTTTGGTTGAGAAAAAGTGACTGGATTAAAGTCACCCAGCTGCAGTGGTGGGTTGCTGCCAGTTCAGACCAATTCTTTAAAACTAGTAGCGGAAATGTACTGCCGCTTACCAAACTGGCAGTTATTACCAATGGTCCAGGCTCCCAAACTGGTCCTCCAGTTGCCACGACTTGCAAAAAACATCCTCTGCGCATGTGCAAAGGCTTCTGCACACTTAGAGAGGGTCATTTCCAGGTATTTTGTGCAATATGATAGGAGCATGTGCATGACCGAAGTAAGCTTGCAAGTGCAAAATGCACACTTCCGTTGTGATGCGAACAGTAGGAAAGGTAACTGGAACTCACCTCTGCCCAGCTGGCTTTATATGTATGGTAGTGTTAGAACATCTGGCATCCCTGTTCTACAAATGCATTTAGCAACTGCACCAAAACTGTTTTGTGGTTTAGTCTTAAATATTATTTTTTTTGCAGCTTAAATGTTTGTAGTTAAAATATATTAATGCAACCAACCTGCTTCATTCACATAAACTTAAGTGGATCAGAATGGGATATTTGCCATGTGGCCCTTCTGTGGTTTTCTCATTTTTTCCTTCTTTTTACCCAATTAAGAATTTTAAAAGATAAATTAAAACAAAGGAAGAAAAAATGAAATAACTGGCCAAAGATTTTTTCAAAAAGTTTACTAGAATCCTTCCATTTGGATGCACCTTCTGAGTCATTCTGATTCATTTTGGCTGCAGAAAGTCTGTTATTGTAAGTAAAGTATTCTAACACTGAATTCTATTTGTTGTTTTTTTTAATCTCATGGTGAATCTGGATAGCAAAGCTTGTGCATGATCATTACTAGGAAGGTAAGGGAAGTCCAAGAGGAAACTTTGTTTAGATATTAAGTGCACATACAGCACTTCAACTTTGGTCTACTCCAAGATGTGCTCGGATCCAGAAATTAAGCACATCTACTCCTTACAAAAAGTGTTGGAGTAGAAGACAGCATAAGCTGCCTCCAGCTTTATCCTAGGGAGACAATTTAACAACAACTTCAAAGTTTATTTCCAGAAAAATATGGTTCCCCATCGCTCCTTTAATGACAATTTTAATGTTCTTCCTGTCCTTCACATATGCAGGTTATTAATTTAAAGTACTTTCCATTAAATTTTGAAGTATAGAAATGAATGCAAGTCTTTCCTGATACTGCAAAAAGGCTCTTACACATTTAAACATCTCTTCCAGTGGTGAAATCCATTTTTTAAAACTATTGGTTCTGTGTGCATGGCTTGGTGGGCATGGCAGGGGAAGGATATTGCAAAATCTCCATTCCCACCCCACTCTGGGGCCAGCCAGAGGGGGGCGTTTGCCCAGGTTCACCTGGTGCACCAGTAGCGGCCCTATCTGGACCGGGACTCACTGCTCACAGTCACTCACGCCCTCATCACCTCGAGGTTCGACTACTGTAATGCTCTCTACATGGGGCTACCTTTGAAAAGTGTTCGGAAACTTCAGATCGTGCAGAATGCAGCTGCGAGAGCAATCATGGGCTTCCAAAGACATGCCCATGTTACACCAACACTCCGCAGTCTGCATTGGTTGCCGATCAGTTTCCGGTCACAATTCAAAGTGTTGGTTATGACCTATAAAGCCCTTCATGGCATCGGACCAGAATATCTCCGGGACCGCCTTCTGCCGCACGAATCCCAGTGAACAGTAAGGTCCCACAGAGTTGGCCTTCTCCGGGTCCCGTCGACTAAACAATGTCATTTGGCGGGACCCAGGAGAAGAGCCTTCTCTGTGTTGACCCCGACCCTCTGGAACCAGCTCCCCCCCCAGATATCAGAGTTGCCCCCACCCTCCTTGCCTTTTGCAAGCTCCTTAAAACCCACCTCTGTCGTCAGGCATGGGGGAATTGAAATGTTTCCCTTCCCCCTAGGCTTATAGAATTTATACATGGTATGCTTGTTTGTATGATTGGTCTCTTAAATTGGGGTTTTTTAAAGATTATTTTTAATATTAGATTTGTTACATTGTCTTCTTTATTGTTGTTAGCTGCCCCGAGTCTTCGAAGAGGGGCGGCATACAAATCTAATAAATAATAATAATAATAATAATAATAATAATAATAATAATAATTGTTGTTGTTGTTGTTGTTATTATTATTATTTTATTATTATTATTACATGAAATAAACAAACAAACAAACAAACAAACAAATTTGCTGGTTTTCCAAACTACTCCAAATTTCCACTATTGCTTCTCTGAACTATTCCAAATTTCTGCTACTGGTTCTCCAGAACCTACTGTCTTTCACCCCTGATTTCTTCCCTCTGCTCGTTCAGCTTTAACCTAATGGCTATAAGGTAGGGTCAGGCCTCTGATCCCTACTTCCAGATAGTTTTTTCCTAATAATTGCTAAGATCTGAATGATTTCTCTGTCAATTGAAAATTTATCTCAAGGGAAATTGAATCTATCTGTTGCTGTGTCATTCTGTGTCTCCTCAACCCTGCATGCCTAAAGGAAAATTCAATATCTCTATTGTTAGATATACTATTCATATTCAATTATTTTGGGATGCAGACTCATTAGGAAAAGCAAGTAGGATGCTTGGCTGCATAGCTAGAGGTATAACAAGCAGGAAGAGGGAGATTGTGATCCCGCTATATAGAGCGCTGGTGAGACCACATTTGGAATACTGTGTTCAGTTCTGGAGACCTCACCTGCAAAAATATATTGACAAAATTGAACGGGTCCAAAGACGGGCTACAAGAATGGCGGAAGGTCTTAAGCATAAAACGTATCAGGAAAGACTTAATGAACTCAATCTGTATAGTCTGGAGGACAGAAGGAAAAGGGGGGACATGATCGAAACATTTAAATATGTTAAAGGGTTAAATAAGGTCCAGGAGGGAAGTGTTTTTAATAGGAAAGTGAACACAAGAACAAGGGGACACAATCTGAAGTTAGTTACTGACAGAGTAGTAGATTCTTGGAACAAACTTCCAGCAGACGTGGTTGATAAATCCACAGTAACTGAATTTAAGCATGCCTGGGATAAACATATATCCATCGTAAGATAAAATACAGGAAATAGTATATGGGCAGACTAGATGGACCATGAGGTCTTTTTCTGCCGTCAGTCTTCTATGTTTCTATTTCAGACATTATTTGTGCATGCGCAGAAGCCAAATCGCACGCAGGGACGTGTGGGTGTGAGATTTCTGGGTTTTTTCACTTCTGTACATGCCGCCACTTGCCCTGCCGCTGCTTGTCCTGCTCACCCCACCACTGCTCACTCCACTTGCCTGCTGCTGCTCGCCCTGCCACTGCTTGCCCCGCTCGCCGCCACATGCGGTGGCTCCATCCCACTGCTCATGGCAGCTCCACTGTGAGCAGCCTGCCCACCACCCACTCTGCCACAACACTGCTTGCCATGCTGCAAGCGGCCTGTCCAGCATTATTATTATTATTATTATTATTATTATTATTATTATTATTATTATTATTATTTAGATTTGTATGCCGCCCCTCTCCGAAGACTCGGGGCGGCTCACAACAATAGTAAAAACGATGGCAAAGAACAAATCTAAAATTAAAAAGAAACCCATATAAAACCCCTCATTTAAAACCAAGCAAGCCCTTATCTTGCTCCGGCGCATGACCTCCTGCAGTGGCATTGTCAGACCACGATGTGGGGAGCAGGCCAGGTGGCCCTGAGCTCTAGCTGGTGGCCTGCTCTGTGCTCTCCTGTGCCGCAGGCATCTCTCTCTCGTGATGCGGGAGAGCAGAGAGCAGGCCACATGGCCAGAGCTTGGACAGACTGTTTTTGCTGCTGGCTGCAGCTGACACTCTAGGTGCCACAGCGAGATTTGGGCTGCTGCACATGTGCAATAGCTGAAATCTCACGCACGGACGTTTTTCCAGCAGCAAAAATTGCAGGTTTCTTTGCAAAAAAACGGTATTTTTTTTACCGGAATCACACCGGTTGTACATGCACGGTGTGTGCACGCCCGGCGGCAATGGAGCAAAGCTACATGTTCCATTGTCACCATCCGTCCCTGCCTTAAATACACTTATACACAATAGCTGGGAGAAATAAGGAGATCAACTGGTGGAATGTAAAAAAATGGTCCAGAGCAGAGGTGCACAATCTGTAGGGTGTGAAAATTGGCTACGACTCAATTTTCATAAGAAACTGCTGCAAAATTTTAGTACATAACTTTTTCTACCTTCTGCCGTCTCCTATAAATTCTACCTCTACTTGAAACCCAGAGTTGATATAGCATTACAGGTAGTCTTCAATTAGTTGGGATTGGCAATTCAGTCATTAAATGATGCTATTCCTAAGCAAAAAAACCCCACATGACTTATTGGTATATGGCAGGGAGCATACTCCTTCCTTTTGTCTTTCAGCCCCACTCGAAGTCCCATCCAGACCCATAGTTCCCTCTAAGCTGAGCAGTGAGCAATCGCTCACTTAAAAATCATCATCAACTCAGAGTTTTCCAAACCTGCCCAGAAGCCGAGAGGGAAAGAGTGAGAGGGAAGGAGAGAGAGAGAGGAAGAGAGAGAAACAGATAGAAAAAAGAGAGGAAGGAAAAGAGAAAGAAAAAGAATGGGAGTAAGGAAGAGAGAAAGAAAATCAAAATCTAATTTGAAACTAGCTCAACTATTTAAGTGGCATTTTGATATTGATAGAGTTGCCCTATTATGAGCTCACTGTTATAGACACACAGTACAGTATTTTATTTTGAAATTCTCTGAGGCAAAACAGGGTGGGTTTTTTATTTATTTATGTTGTTTGTTTGTTTGTTTGTTTGTTTGTTTATTTATTTATTTATTTATTTATTTATTATTTCTGTGCCGCCCAGTCCCGAAGGGACTGCCGCTCAGACACTATACTTTTCCGCCCACCCCCAAAAAAATTTAGAGGGAACACTGTCCAGACCCCAAACCATATTTTCCAAATTTGCAAAGAACTGATAAAGAAATAAAGGGATACCAGCATAGATTTATTTCAAGCTATTTGGATCTCAATTTGGCTTTTGAGTTATTTGGCTATTTGAGATCCTAATAACTTGAAATAGATCTATACTAGTCTCTCTTTATTTCTTTATCAGTTCTTTGCAGGTTTGGAATACACACACACACACACACACACAATAAAATCATCTGTCACAATGTCCTACCTGTCAATGACTACTTTAGCTTCAAGCACAACAATGCCCAAGCACAAAATAGATACAAACGTAATGTAAAACCACTCCAAATTCGATTGCAGAAAATACAACTTTAGCAACAGAGTGATCAATGTCTAGAATGCACTACCTGACTCTGTGGTTTCTTCCCCAACCCCCCCAAAACTTTAACCTTAGACAATCTATAGTTGACCTCACCCCATTCCTAAGAGGTCTGTAAGGGGTGTGCGTAAGCACACCATTATGTCTACCGTCCCTGTCTTACTGTCCTAATGTCCTCATTCATCTATACTTATTTTGCTTATTTTTATGTTTATACCAATATTTGCTATCTTGTACATGCTTGACAAACAAATATAAATAAATAAATAAATATATACTACTTTAAACAGTGCTAGTGTTGTACAATAGTTTATGGCAATCATATTATATAGTATGTCAATTTATCTATCATTCTAATACCTACATTCCAATACATACATGCTATTTCTTTCCACTTCCACCTAACCTGCTTATTTTACATTCCAACTAAATCTACCTTTCAGCTATACCTTGTCAGATAAAATCTGCTATACATCTGCCCCCCCCAAACATTCTTGTACCTAGTCTATCCATAGAGAGAGATTGCTGACATTGCTATTGCAAATATAGCAAAAATGAAATGCAATCCTAGCCATCATCAACAGAAATATCATGTTAAGTTCAAAAGAGATTATTGATGCTGTCTGTTGTTTATTTTTCAGACCACATTTAGAATATCGTGCCTAGCTCTGGGCATAGTATTTTATGAAAAATATTGACAAACTGGAATGCATCCAGAGAAGAGTAACTAAGAAAATAAACAAAATTTGGAGAAAAACATGCAAGAATTGATTGCTCACTGTTTATAAAATATTCTTTCTGGTATCATTCATACAAAGAGTGATTCGTTTCTTATTTAGCCTGTGACTATACTCGAAAGAGATCAGCAGTTTGCCTAATTATTGCAAATGTCCTTCCAAATAACTCTTCAAAATGGGTGAACAGTGCAGTCAGGCGGTAGGGAAAGCAAGTAGGATGCTTGGCTGCATAGCTAGAGGTATAACAAGCAGGAAGAGGGAGATTATGATCCCGCTATATAGAATGCTGGTGAGACCACATTTGGAATACTGTGTTCAGTTCTGGAGACCTCACCTACAAAAAGATATTGACAAAATTGAACGGGTCCAAAGACGGGCTACAAGAATGGTGGAAGGTCTTAAGCATAAAACGTATCAGGAAAGACTTCATGAACTCAATCTGTATAGTCTGGAGGACAGAAGGAAAAGGGGGGACATGATCGAAACATTTAAATATGTTAAAGGGTTAAATAAGGTCCAGAAGGGAAGTGTTTTTAATAGGAAAGTGAACACAAGAACAAGGGTACACAATCTGAAGTTAGTTGGGGGAAAGATCAAAAGCAACGTGAGAAAATATTATTTTACTGAAAGAGTAGTAGATCCTTGGAACAAACTTCCAGCAGACGTGGTAGATAAATCCACAGTAACTGAATTTAAACATGCCTGGGATAAACATATATCCATCCTAAGATAAAATACAGAAAATAGTATAAGGGCAGACTAGATGGACCGTGAGGTCTTTTTCTGCCGTCAGACTTCTATGTTTCTATGTTTCAAATGTGGAGCAGGGAGACTTAAAGTCCCTACCTAGCTCCAGGATGCCTGGAAAACCCATAGTGCAACTATCATCTTGAAACTAAATAGTTTTTGCTATGATAAGTGCTTTAGATGGGAGGTTATCTGTATTTCATGGAGGAGTTCTCATGGTCAATTACATCAAGGGAAAAAGGAGTCTGAACCAGTAAAAACCAAAGGAATTATTTCAGTGGAAAAGAAGCTTTCCAAATAAATATCCTGCCTGATTCCAGCATTACTTTTTTGGGCAAAATAAACTCACTATAGGTACAATTCCCAGAGTCACAAAACAAATGAATTAAAACAATGTAAAATTATATCCCAGCGAGAGATATACACAGTGTTAGATTCTTAGTATTATGAAGTTACATATAATATATTTGTATATATTTTTGAGGTTTTACATCTTACATATATATTAAAATACAATACTATATTATTTCTATCGTTAACTTTAAATTAAGCAATAGCTTTTTATTATTAAAGATACAGTATATGGTTCTAAGGGTACATCATGTTTAATTTAAACAGTAGAATGATCTCAAATGTATATGTTTCTTGATTTATAATACATGCTCAAAGTGATCATAAAGAGATCTAAATATCTGATTTGAGAGACAGGATGCATTGGGAATATATCTAAGTAGTATCTTTGTCTATCTCTTTTTGTATTGTGCTTGCATATGGCATTCATAATAATAGGACTAGTAATATTCTTTAATTTCCCAGATGTTAACCGGCTGTATTTCTCCTTCTCCATTGGCTTCATGAAACATTTATTTAACACATGGGAAATCTTGGCCTTCTCATTCATTATCTGGAAGAGGAACATGAAATTTTTCCATGCTATTTGTTCACTAATATGGATGCCACAATCTTGAAAGAGATGAAGTTATGGATGTGAATCTCTTCATCTTTTTGATGAAACAAGTATAAATTGCTCTTTAAGTTCTATATTGTTTTCTTTTTGGTTCTCTCATCTAGTTTTAACTTTGCTAATCATGCATGCCCTCAGCTGCTGATAAATTCAATTCAATTCAATTTATTAGATTTGTATGCCACCCCTCTCCGAACACTCGGGGCGGCTCACAACAATAATAAAAACAATATTTCAGCGAAAACAAATCTAATATTAAAAAGCACATAAAACCCTATCATATTTAAAAAAACAAACAACATATACATACCCAAACATAAATATAAAAAAGCCTGGGGGAAAGGTGTCTCAACTCCCCCATGCCTGGCGGTATAGATGGGTCTTGAGTAATTTATGAAAGACAAGGAGTGTGGGGGCAGTTCTAATCTCTGGGGGGGAGTTGATTCCAGAGGGCCGGGGCTGCCACAGAGAAGGCTCTTCCCCTGGGGCCCGCCAACGACATTGTTTGGTCGACGGGACCTGGAGAAGGCCAACTCTGTGGGAACTTATCGGTCGCTGGGATTCGTGTGGTAGCAGGCAGTTCCGGAGGTACTCTGATCCAATGCCATGCAGGGCTTTAAAGGTCATAACCAACACTTTGAATTGAGACCAGAAACTGATCGGCAGCCAATGCAGGTCACGGAGTGTTGCAGAAACGTGGGTGAATCTAGGAAGCCCCACGATGGCTCTCATGGCCGCGTTCTGCACGATCTGAAGTTTCCGAACAGAGGTAGCCCCATGTAGAGAGCATTGCAGTAATCGAACCTCGAGGTGATAAAGGCATGAGCGACTGTGAGCAGTGACTTCCTATTGCAGACATGATTTTAATTGTAACTGCCAATGAATTCAATGACACCATTCCTAAAACATCACACCTGCAGCTCCATGCGTGATTTTACTACCTCTACAAGTGCAGCAGCAAAATCGTGCTGGCCCCACAAGAGCTTACGAGCCATGGTGGTGAGCGCAATTTAATGTTCCGGCTCATAGCCCACCGCTGCTTCAATCCAACCTTAGCAACATTTTTGTTAAGTAGGATTTACTTTTGGCAAGAGATGTACAGTCATAAAAATAAAAGGAATTTAAGTATTTACCTTACTTTATCCCAATAAAGGATGCTTATATGTATATAACTTATATTTCTTTGTATATTTGTATTAATTAAGAAAGTTGCATCACTATTTCAGCTGAAAAGGATTTATTTATTTACATTTCCAATTGTTTCCATAAAAGCTACACAGCTATTTATTATAAAATACCCGCAAGGCTTTGGAGAATGTCCAGAAGTGATAAGAGTAGGAAGGTCTTCATAGCCTTCATTTTGAAGCTGAAAGGCATTGGAAAAATTGTGGACAACAATAACTTGCCTTTTGTGAGTGTACCCTTGCTAACAATAGTGATTATTCCAACAGAGCAGCCTGTATATACAGAGATGGAGATTATCAGGATTTTGCAGTTCTGCCTCTCCTGGCCCCTAAGGCCAAAATTTCTAAAGCTCTTTGGAGCAATTAGACAGTTTAAACAAAAATTACAACACATTGAAAATAAGTTTTAAGAAGCTTTGGATCCTATTTTAAAATCAGAGGGGAAAAATGCACACTATAATTAAAAATGTAATTCTTCCAATGAGATAATTGAAATACTGTAAAGTTTTAAAACAGATTCATTAAACTATTTTTACATAAAACCATCAGAGAGTTTTGTAGAGTTTTGTAGATTTGTCTGATCAGGGATAATATTTAGAGATAAAAACAGATTAATCAAAGTATTTATTTAATATGGGAATTGATATGACTGAGTTTGAAAGCACAGATTCATCTGTAGAATCACGGACGTCTTAATTATTTCATTCCTAAAATTTGTTTCAATAGAATTTGTAGAATAAAAGGTGTGTGCTGCAATAGTATAGTCCAGTGATGGTAAACCTTTTCTCCCTCGGGTGCTGAAAGTGCGGGCACATACACTATCACACCTGCGTTAGTGCCCATAACCATAATTCAATGCCTGGGGAGGGCAAAAATTGCCTCTCCTGCCCCCCCCAGAGGGCCTCTGGAGGCCAGAAACAGCCCATTTCCCAACTTCTGGTGGAAATGGTTGGCCTGTTTATCATCATGCCCAGGCTCCAGAGATTTCCATGGAGCCTGGGTAGGACAAAAGCACCCTTCCCCATCCCCTCAGAGGCCCTCCGGAAGCCGAAAATGCCCTGCCGCAATGCCCTCCCTCCATGTAAGCCGAAAAACAGCTGGGCGGTGCACACATGCATGCTGGAACTACCGTGTTTCCCCGAAAATAAGACACTGTCTTATATTAATTTTTGCTCCAAAACTTGTGCTACATCTTATTTTCGGGGGGTGCCTTATATTTCTCAAATAGGACAAATTCACAGGCAGAAAAGCCGACACCCCCAAAGAAAGTGTACTGTACGGTACACTGATTACGGTACAGTACCTGTCAGTATGGCACCCACACACACACAAACGACAGCACTTATATGGTAGAACAGTATACTCCCGCTATTGCAGCTTCCGGCCATCAGAGGAATTATAGTCTATGCACTGTAGTGGAGACTGTAATGGTGGTGAGACAGCAGCAGACTGTGTCTGCTGTACTGGAGGGTACAAAGCGATGGAAGGGGCCAGCAGGGGACGCCACATTATTACGGTACCGCTATGAACAGCTTTGAATGGTACTGTATGTTTTTCCACTTTACCGTATGTAAACTTGACTACGCCTTATTTTCGGGGGGTGCCTTATATTAGCAAATTCTGCAAAACCTCTGACATGCCTTACTTTCGGGGTACGTCTTATTTTCGGGGAAACAGGGTAAACAGGGTAAACCAGGGTAAACAGCTCGCATGCCAGCAGATATGGCTCTGTGTGCCACAGATGCCACAGGTTCGCCATCGCGGGTATAGTCTATGAATTCTTTGCAGTTAAGTAAATTTCATTTTACGCTTCCTTATCAGGAAAAATATTGACTGACTGAATATAAACTATTTTAAAAATAAGATTCAGAAAATTACAATTATGCTTGATTTTAGCCACTGAAAAACATTGGCTAAAATGGGGAGGAGTGGATGGAATTACTGCTTAGAGGGGGAGGAAGGGGTGGGATTATTGCTTGGAGGGGGAATCTTTGGCATTGTAAAATCTGGGTTACTTCCCTTTTCTGTCACTTTGAAGTTGAAGGAAAAAACTTGTCCACTGTCTGTTGCTTCTGCCTTTTTTGCAACACTTTTCGGTAATACGATATCACATTATCATTGAACATGTTTAGGCTCCTATTGCCTATCCCACTGTTAGGGAAAGATTTTTCTAAAAACAATTGTAATTCCCCCCACTTTGCACACATTTCTTTAATCACTGAACTTGGGATTTATTTATTTATTATTTATTTATTATTTGGATTTGTATGCCGCCCCTCTCCGAAAACTCGGGGCGGCTCACAACAAGTGAAAAGACAATCCAATACATAATCCAATTTAATTAAAATATTATAAATTTAAGAAAAACCCCTATACTAACATACACACACACAAGCATACCATATATAAATCCAATGTGCCCAGGGGAAGATGTTTAGTTTCCCCATGCCTGACGGCAAAGGTGGGTTTTGAGGAGTTTACGGAAGGCAGGAAGAGTAGGGGCAGTTCTGATCTCCGGGGGGAGTTGGTTCCAGAGAGTCGGTGCCGCCACAGAGAAGGCTCTCCCCCTTCTTCCCCTCTTCCTACTCCTCAGAAGACATATCCTCAGCCAAATTCTTTTCTTGTTCAGCCTCAAGGTGCTGCAACACTTCACTAGTGAATTCATTATCGTGCTCCTCCACAAGCTCTTCAACATCATCATTATCCACTTCCAGCCCCATGCTTTGGCCAAGGGAAACAATGTCAGCAACAATTTCTTGTTCCAATCCTTCAAAATCTTGTTCGGTCACACAGTCAGGCCAGAGTTTCTTCCAACTTGAATTCATCATAGAGTAGGTCACTTGGTTTCAAGTGCTATCAATAAGATGAACACAATTAAAAATGTGGAAATGATTCTTCCCGAAGTCCCTCAGAGTTAAGTTGGTATCATTCGTTACATCAAAGCATTTTCCGAATAAGTCTTTCATGTAGAGTTTTTTGAAGTTTGAAATGACCTGTTGATCCATGGGCTGCAGCAAAGGGGTTGTGTTGGTGGCAGATAATGCACACGAACAAAGTCGAGCCCATCTTCTAAATACTCGTCGAGATTTACAGGGTGTGCTGGAGCTTTATCCAGCAGGAAAAGGTATTTCAACAGTAGGTTGTTATTCTGTAGGTATTCTTTCACAGTCAGGGCAAAAACTTCGGTGACCCACTCAACAAATAATTGGCGGGTCACCCAGGACTTAGAATTAGACTTCCACATAACAGGCAATTTCTGTTTTATTACATTGTTCTTCTTGCAGCATATGATCTTGCCCACAAGATCATATGCTGCAACGTCCTGCCTGTCGGCAACTACTTCAGCTTCAACCACAACAACACAAGAGCACACAACAGATTTAAACTTAGTATTAACCACTTCAAACTTGACTGTAAAAAATATGACTTCAGTAACCGAGTTGTCGAAGCGTGGAACTCATTACCGGACTCCATAGTGTCATCCCCAAACCCCCAACACTTTACCCTTAGATTATCTACAGTTGACCTATCCAGATTCCTAAGAGGTCAGTAAGGGGTAAGTACAAGTGCACTAGAGCTCCTTCCATCCCCTGTCCTATTGCTCTTCTATATCTCCTATACCTTTCTTCTATTCCTATATCTCTTCTTCTATTCTTTCATTGATATGTTCTATTACTATATCTTCTTTTCTATTCTTTCATAGATATATTTTACTATGAGTATCTCCTCTATAACCTTCATCATGTATTTTACTATGCATATATATACCCACTAAAACCCTAATTGTGTATTGGACTAAATAAACAAACAAACAAACAAACAAACAAACAAATAAACAAATAATCTTGGATTGTCTGAATGGTAGACTAACAGCGGCTTCGGCTTCAAATCCCCACTGGTGTTACAGCACAATAGAAGAGTTAGCCTATCTTCCATAGGCTTGTGTCCTGACAGTGCTTTCTCCTCCTTCGTAATGTATGTTTAATTCGGCAGCTTCTTCCGAAACAGTCCTGCTTCATCCGCATTAAAAACCTGTTGCGGGATATAACTTCCTACTTCTATGATTTCTCTGAATTCTTGAACAAACTACTCGGCCGCTGCCTTGTCAGAACCAGCTGCCTCCCCGTGCCTTGTGACCAGTGTTCCCTCTAATTTTTTTTGGGGGGGGGGGCGGAAAAGTATAGTGTCTGAGCGGCAGTCCCTTTGGGACTGGGCGGCACTCTTTCCCTCTCACTCTTTCCCTCTCGGCTTCTGGGCAGGTTTGAAAAACTCTGAGTTGATGATTTTTAAGTGAGCCATTGCTCACTGCTCAGCTTAGAGGGAACTATGCTTGTGACACTGTGGATGCCTGTTCTGTGCCTAAATTTCTCAAACCAGCCTCCACTGGCTTTGAAAGCAAAATCACTCTGAGCACTTGTCCCTGGGGTTTTCTCCTGCAAATCTTCGTAGATTTGCAGTGCCTTCTCACAAATTAACAGCTCACTGACGCTAACACCTTCTAACGGTTTCTCCTTTATAAACACAAGCAACAGCTTTTCTACTTCTTCCATTATTTGGGGCCTTTGCTTTGTTAAAGTATTCACTCCTTTCGAAACATTAGCTTAAGCTGCTCCTTTTCCTTTAAAATTGTCGAGATTGTGGATTTCAACATGTCGTATTTGACGGCGATGTCTGGGACATGCATGCCTCCTTCATAAAATGAAATTACTGTATCTCTTTCTTTAATTCAAGGATTGGCCGCTTCCTTTTCATTGGTTTGCTACTACTATTACTCTTCTTTGTATCCATTGTATTATTATCTTGAGTAAGAATGTTGCGGCACCCGCCAGTTGCATGTGAGTGACGTGGCAGTTTGCTATCCAAATTTTTCTTCATTATCCAAAGCAAATTTTTGCCGAAAATTATGGTTGTTATCCATAAAGTATGCTAACCAAGGCGTTCGCTAATCGAGGTACCACTGTATATTAAAAAAAACATTTAAAAACATATATAACAATAAAGAAATTGAACAAAGCTAAACAGAAAAACAATGATAAACAAACAAACAAAGAAAGAAAATGTAATTTCCATAGTGTGATATAAATGGTAACTATCATGAAAAGAATAATAAAGCAACAATTTAAAGGGTTTTCACTACATACAGTTTGTTCAATATAGTCAATATATGTGTAAATATATGAAATATATTTATTTATTTATTTATTACTTAGATTTGTATGCCGCCCCTCTCCGAAGACTCGGGGCGGCTCACAACATGTAGAAACAAATCATAAGCAATCAGACAAATTTAAAAATATTTAAACATTTAAAAACCCCGTATGCTAACAGACACACACACAGACATACCATGCATAAATTAAACGTGCCCAGGGGGAGATGTTTCAGTTCCCCCATGTCTGACGGCAAAGGTGGGTTTTAAGGAGTTTACGGAAGGCAGGAAGAGTAGGGGCAGTTCTAATCTATTATTTGTGTCTTCATAGTATATTTACATTTTTTCTCACATTCTCTGTGAGTAATTAATATGTAATCAGTATTAAAATAATTTTAAAAATGTTTTAATTTTTGCCATTCATATTTCATTCTGCCTCTTCTTTTGCATATTTTCTCTAATGATTGCATTCCACTATTATTATTATTATTGTTTGATATTAGTGTAACTCTTGTCCCATAGTGAGTTTTCCTGAAGCAAGTTGGCCATGGCAAATGATCATCGACCCAGTCAAGGAATGGCAATCAATACCTCAGCTTTTTCAGCATTGAAAAGGTAGATGCAGAGAAATCTTCTTATCTTCCTTTCTTCAAGCCAATTTTGCGTGATATAATAGAGAGATGGTGGTGAAGAGAGGAAAGATATCAACAGCATCTGGTTCCATTAACATAATCAGGAGAGGAGTACTGAATTCATTCATGTAATGCAATATCTTTATCCATCTTCCAGGTTGCATTTATTCTTAATCGTTGAAGCAAAACAAGCTTATATACAGTGTTCCCTCGATTTTCGCAGGGGATGCGTTCCGAGACCACCCGCGAAAGTCGAATTTCCATGAAGTAGAGATGCGGAAGTAAATACACTATTTTTGGCTAGGAACAGTATCCCAAGCCTTCCCTTAACAGTTTAAACCCCTAAATTGCAATTTCCCATTCCCTTAGCAACCATTTAGATTATTACTCACCATGTTTATTTATTAAAGTTTATTTAAAAAAATGTTTTTTAAAGGCAGACGAAAGTTTGGCAATGACATATGACGTCATCGGGAGGGAAAAAATGTGGTATAGGGGGGAAAACCGCAAAGTATTTTTTAATTAATATTTTTGAAAAACCGTGGTATAGATGTTTTGCGAAGTTCGAACCCGCGAAAATCGAGGGAACACTGTACATCAAGAATTCATATAATGCAACATTTGTACCACCTGTCATATAATATGTTTATTCTTAGTAGGTGAGGCAACACAAGCATTAAATTTTTTTAAAAAAATACATTACAAGGCTTTAGGCTTGAATTGTTGCCCTGGATTTAAAACTATTTAGTTACACGATGCAAACCTCAACAGTGTTTCATTTGCAGTTTTCTATATTCATTTCATTTATATTCTGGCTGCAAACCTCACAAAATAGCTTTAAAAAATACCACATAAATAAATAGGAATATCATATTATGGAACAAAAGGTTAAAATATTTGTTGTAGTTGGGTACTGAAAGGCTGTAGCACAAGATGCCAAATAAATAAAAACCTTTTCTCAGCACAAATTGATGGCATGTTAGTTGACTCTGCTGTTCCCATTTATATTGTCAATGACCCTTGAGTTGTATAATTTAAAAAAGATATATTTAAAGTAGCAGACATTAAAATATAATGTATTTCCATAAATACATTATATTTTAATGTCTATTTTAATGTTACAATATACAGTACTGTTTAACATTATATTTTATAACAATAAACTTCTAAAATAAAATGCATTACATTACAAATACATAACTTGGAAAAAACATCTAAACACAACAGATAGCCATTTAATACTTTTTTCCAATAACACCTAATGACCAAAGAGAAGAAGCTGGTTCATGTACATACTTTGTCTACTTTGTTAAGACTGTAATCCAGTGCCATAACTTTAAAGCTAGGAAATTAAAACAAAATCACTATTTTCTGGTGTGAAAGAAACAAGCAGTCCTAATATCACATGAATGAGAGAATAATGATTCTATTTGAATGTCTATTTAGGATAATGTTGACTTCTATACTCTAGTGTGCTGAATGCTTGAACTTGAGCCATAAGATGATTGTAATAAAACTGAATTGAACTGAGAAACAATATAAAGGAAAATGTCATTGTTGATAAGAAAATAACTGGGGTTTATTTTGGACAAATATTGTATTTCAATCTATACTGTTCTCCAATATTGCTTTATTGCTCATTCTATCAAAACTGCAGCCAGGGTTACACTTCGTTAGTATTACAGCATTTGGCATCATAAACTTTCTTGACAGGTGTTGTGGTTACCTCTGGTCCAGCTCCTGCCGCAAGGAATGTGCAGGTGGATGTGGGGGAAACATCCACATGCCGCAGGCCTGTTTTGCTCCCAATGGAATCTGCCAATGAAGCCTCCTCTGACCAAGGAAGTGTGAGTGACAGGGAAGAGGGGAGTTTGGCAGACACCCCAGGAGGAGATCAGTCATCTGTATTGGATTCTGAACAAGAATTAATGACACATCCACGCATGCGTAGAGTGATGCATAGGAGACAACAACTGAAGGATTATTACAAGAGAAAATGAGGCCACCTGTGGTTGGGTGGGGCTGCTGTAATTAGTGCTACAGATAAAAGTGCAACCTGGTGTTTTAGCCTCTTGGTAGTTTATCTGATTCATTGTTTCGTCAAGATCATGGTTTTTGTGCTGTTCAAGATTGTGTGTGGACTCTCTGGACTTTAGAATTGGACTCAATTTCCCAGTTATTGGGTGAGCAATTGGATTGCATTTAACCTGTGCCTTGTGTGTACTAGAAAATCCCTTTGACATAAAGGGAGCTGTTTCTGTTTTTCTGTTTATAAAAACTTTTGGGTTTTCCTTTTATCGTGTGGTGTGTGTCTTCCTGGACTAATTACCCTGTAATTAGAACAACAGGAAAGAGAAAAGGGGCCCAAAGGCTATTAAGAAGGCATCTTGGAGAGGAAAATTTCCATTGACAAAATTAAAGGAACTAAGGATAGGCATTGGCATTGGACCGCTTCCTGACACATGAATCCCAGCGACCAGTTAGGTCCCACAGAGCCGGCCTTCTCCAGGTTCCGTCAACTAGACAATGTCATTTGGCAGGACCTAGGGGAAGAGCCTTCTCTGTGGGGGCCCCAGCCCTCTGGAATCAACTCTCCCCAGAGATTCGTTCTGCCCCCACCCTCCTCGCCTTTCGTAAGAATCTTAAGACTCATTTATGTCACCAGGTTTGGGCCGATTAGACTTTAGCCCCTGGCCAATGAATGATTATATGGTTGCTGGACAAATGGGTGTAATTGATTTTAATGTAACTAGGGATTTTAGATATTTATGTAATTTTCATTTAATTGGATTTAATTTTACTGTAAACTACTGTTTTTTATATGTTGTAAGCTGCCCCAAGTTCTTGGAGAGGGGGTGCATAGAAATCCCATAACTAAATAAATAAATTGGGAAAGGAAATAACTTTGGGAAAGCTTAAGCCAGTTTTCTCACTCCAGATGTTGTCCTCTGCATTTTTTCATATATTCATCAAAGTTACCCTCAATCAATATGGTTTGTCATGTCCTAATGGAGGGGTAAGCAGTTCTTTATGCAGGAAACATTTTGAAAGCAATGGAAGGGGAGTGGTTACTAGCAGAGATATGGTCTATGAGCGCTGGTGGTGCAGTGGTTAGAATTCAGTAATGCAGGCTAATTCACTGGTCCCTTCTGAAGTTCAATCCTGACAGCTCAAAGTCTACTCAGGCCTCCATCCTTATTAGATTTGTAAAACGAGGACCCAGAGTGCTGGGGGCAATATGCTGACTCTGTAAAATGCTTAGAGAGTAGTGTTGGGCGAACCGAACCTGCAAAGTTCGGGTTTGTACTGAACTTTGCACGGTTCGGTATACCAAACCCGAACCCGAATTTTTGCAAATGTTTGGCAAAAGTTTGGGTTTGGGCTTGGGAGAGCACCTGGAAGCACCGCCTCCCAGCTGTCACCTTCCAAAACAGCCAGGGCGCTTCTCGGCGGTCTCCCGGATGCCAAATCTGGAGGTTTGGCAAAAGTTTGGGTTCGGGAGAGTGCCCGGAAGCACCGCCGCCCAGCTGTCACCTTCCGAAACAGCCGGGGCACTTCCCAGCACTCTCCCAAACCTGAACCCGAACTTTTGCCGAACTTCCAGATTCGGCATTCGGGAGACCGCCGAGAAGCTCCCCGGCTTTTTCTGTTCTGAAGGTGACAGCTGGGCAACGGCGCTTCCTGGCGCTCTCCTGAACCCGAACCCAAACCCAAACTTTTGCCAAACATTTGCAAAAATTCGGGTTCGAGTTCGGTATACCCAACCGTGCAAAGTTCAACACTAATATGAATATATACTGATGCTAAGGAGTTACTCCCCTCCCCACTTGAAAATAACTATTCCAACTGCCAGCTAGCGTGGCCAGCACATGACTCATCTGGCCTGCAGGCTGGGAGTTTAAACATATTACTCCACGCTAAGGAATGAGACATTCTACTCCCCCTCCCCACCTGAAAGGGAGAGAAAGGGATAAGATATGAGAGGCTTCTGTGGAGTAGGCCTGAGGGAGAGAAGGGGATAGGAGAGGATCAATGGAGCCAGCCTGAGGGAGAGAAGTAGGGCAGGAGAGTCTTCTATAAGGCAAGCCTGAGGGGAAAAAAGAGGAGGGGAGAGGCTTCTGTGGGGCAAGCCTGAGGGAGAAAAGAGAAGAGGGGATGCCAATTGTAATTGAACATTAATAATCAAGCTTTAACTGTCAATTTATCAAGCCCGATCACATAGTTCATAGCGAAGCACAGGTATCCAACTACTAGTAAATAAATAAAATAATAAACAAACGAATAGTATGATAAATGTTGATGCTGTTATTTGCAGCATGCCAGCTTTTTATGTAATTGTTGCCTCTTTTTGTAATGTTGGATAGTGTTGTTTCCATCTCGGTATTTTCTGGAGGAGCCTTGTTGGTTGTGTCTTGCCTCGAGCATTGAGTTAAGGTGGCTGGAGCCCCTTGTGAGTTCTGTGGTTGACCGAATTCGCCATTTTTTTAAA
The DNA here is from genome assembly GCF_031021105.1 of Erythrolamprus reginae. Taxonomy (NCBI): domain Eukaryota; kingdom Metazoa; phylum Chordata; class Lepidosauria; order Squamata; family Dipsadidae; genus Erythrolamprus; species Erythrolamprus reginae. The sequence continues at coordinate 59,470,815 of NC_091956.1, read as the reverse complement.
TTTGATTTTTCCTTGTTGCTTTGGGGTTTTTTGCTTATTATATTTTTGAATTGTGTTGCATTTCATTTTGTCTGTTAGATGGCAAGCCATTTGTTCCTTTGATCTTAAATTTTAAAGTAGATCTTCCATAGTTTCCAATAGGAATGCAAACCTAAATTAGTTAGAACGTTCACTTGTATTAGAAATTCCTTCTTTCTCCTTTCTTGTTTTTTTTATAATGATGAGATACAGATGAGTTTTTATAATCATGAGATACAGAAACAACTATGTTAAAGAGAATTGTTTGCAAAATGAAAGCAATCATATACTTTTTTTTTAAAAAAAGCATTCCACTAGGTGGGAGTGTTGTTTAAAATGATGATGTGTTCAAATCCACTATAAATTTGTTGCCATAGATTCCTCTCACCTAATCCAATCCTACCTAATAGTATACCAAAATAAAAATATGTTTTGATAGCTTGATTCTAATCTCAGTTTTCTATAGTCAGCATTCCTTATTGGAAAGGTTATAATTTAAAAATTACCATGTCAGTTTCCATAGCACCTCTCTTCAACCTTTCTTGTCTATTTTATAAACTTTCCAGACGTTACCATCAATGATATTTTTCACCACTATCATCACCTCTTTTTATGCATCACAGATGTGACAAGTTAAGCACAACTTAATTATGAAAGCTGAAGAAGTCAAAGCACTATTCATGCAGACAGAAGAAAACAAATAGTGTGCAGAGATAGCCAAAAGCTTCCAGTTGCAAGATCTGACAAAATACTAAGAAAACTTTCAAATGTGGCAAAGAAAACAGAGCTGTTTTAGAGCTGAAAGAGTTTTTGGCTTCCCCAAAAGCTTCTTTTTTCCAGCAGAAGCGAAGACAGCAAAGCACCTATGCATATTTTTCCTATGACAGTGTATAATTTAGTTTCCTAATAGTGTTCCTTTTCATCTGAAACATATTTAAATGTACATATAGAGTCTATACCAGTGATGTGAACCTTTGGTGTATGTGCCAGAGGTTGCACACAAAATTATACCAGAGGGCATAAGAGGCATTGCCTATGTCAGCTCCACTGCACATGCATGCGCTGGCCAGCTGATCTTTGGCCTTGGGTGTTGTGATTCAGCCTGAGGCTCCTCAGGGACCGGCTGCGTCTCTGCTGGATCCAGGCCCGGAGGAAGAGGACAGTGAACAGGAGGGGGAGGACCAGGCAGACGGGGGAGAGGAAAGTCAGGAAGAGGATGAGGGGGAGCAGCCTGAGAGCCCCGGGGGGGCCCCTCTCCCCAGCCAGTAGCCTGGCATTGGATGAGGAAGTACAGGCTATAATTGACATGAGACAGCGACGTGCAGCTCAGAGACGGGACCAATTAGAAAGGTATTGGCATCCCTGAATTGGCAACAGCTGGGTTTGGGTGTGGTTCTCCTCAGCAGGGTTTAAAAGGCAGGCAAGCTCTTTAAGCCATGTGGAGCGTTATCAACTGGAAGTTCTGTGACCCTGCTTTGATTCTCGGTGACTCTGATCTTGGCTTGTGGCCTAGAAGACTGGAAGACTTGGGGGAGGCGTATGTTTGTTATCTCCAGCGTTGTTTTTGACAGCAAGAATCCTGTTTTACTTCATGGCCTTCGTGAAACATCTTTGAAGTTTCAGCGTGTTCCTGTTTGTAAGGACATTTTCTGTTACCTGTGTTTGCTTTGAATTCTATAAGCTGCCTTTGATTTTTACCAGTGTGTCTGGATTCTCTTTTTGGTTGGTGTTTGCTTCTGGAGGGACCCAGACAGAACATTGGGGAAGGCCATTTTGCCCTACAGAGGCTTCAAGGAAGCTTCCCTGAAGTCCTGAAGTGCAAAAAGCGGCTCAACAGGCAAACTGGAAGTTTGGAAAAATGGACTTCCAGTTTGCCTGCTGTGCTGTTTTTTGCATTCAGGGACTTCAGGAAGCTTCCCTGAAGCCTCCAGAGTGCAAAAACAGCACCATTGGCAAAACAGAAGTCTGTTTTTCCAAACTTCTGGTTTACCTGGTGGGCCATTTTTTCACCACCCCAGGCTTCAGTAAGGACTGTGCGCATATGTGGGGGTGGTTGTACACATGTGCAGGGGGCAGCGCAGGTTGTGTTCATGTATGAGGGGAGGGAATGGGTGTAGAACATACATGCATGATAAGTTCACCATCACTGGTCTATACAAATTTACACAAATGTAAATATCAATCTAACCTAAACAGTTGTTTATTATTATTATTATTATTATTATTATTATTATTATTATTATTATTATTATTATTAATTAGATTTGTATGCCGCCAGTCTCCGCAGACTCAGGGTGGCTCACAACAACAATAAAACAATGTACAACAAATCTAATAATTTAAAAAACACTAAAAAACCGTTATTAAAAGCAAACATACACTCAAACATACCATGCATAAACTGTATAGGCCCGGGGGAGATGTCTCAATTCCCCCATGCCTGATGGCAGAGGTGAGTTTTAAGAAGTTTGCAAAAAGCAAGGAGGTTGGGGGCAGTTCTAATCTCTGGAGGGAGCTGGTTCCAGAGAGTTGGGGCCACCACAGAGAAGGCTCTTCCCCTGGGTCCCGCCAAACAACATTGTTTAGTCGATGAGACCCAGAGAAAACCAACTCTGTGGGACCTAACCTGTCGCTGGATTCGTGCGGCAGAAGGCGGTCCCGGAGATATTCTGATCCGATGCCATGAAGGGCTTTATAGGTAATAACCAACATTTTGAATTGTGACCGGAAACCGATCGGCAACCAATGCAGACTGCGGAGTGTTGGTGTGACATGGGCATACCTAGGGAAGCCCATAATTGCTCTCGCAGCTGGATTTTGCACGATCTGAAGTTTCCAAACACTTTTCGAAGGTAGCCCCATGTAGAGAGCGTTACAGTAGTCGAACCTCAAGGTGATGAGGGCATGAGTGACTGTGAGCAGTGACTCCCAGTCCAAATATCAATCTAATCTAAACAGTTTAGCCGTTGTACATTCATTTATAGTATTTTGTATTTGTACACTATTTATCCACATGGGTGGCTTTTGTAATGGAGAGATAGCACATTTCCATGAAGCCCTGATCTCGCTAGTTCTGGAATGTGTTTCAAAACATAAACCGATATTTACAATGTTAAATGCAGAACTACACAGATTAGAAAAAGTCTAAAAGTTTTGTTTCTAATGGAGATTATTCTCATTTTCTAAAACCTTTTCTTTGTAATTATGGTCTTCTCTTCCCTGAAATTAGGTTCAAAGAATGTACATCCCATTTTATGATATGGCACTAATTTTAGGGTTACTTGTATTCGCAAGTATAGCAAAATGAAATTATCATGGGAGAAAAAATTCATCCCCAAAGAAATTGCTTTAGTTTTCCGATAGAATGAGGCAGTGCAAGTTGGCATCTCTGAGATATATTATTAGAGGATGCAACCATCTGTTAAACTCAGTAACAAACCAAAGGCTTCAAAGGCATTAGTTGGTCACCCATCATGCTTATGATGCTCTGTTTTTTATATGTTATGTTTCCTGATAATTTTAGCATATCAAGAAGTTCATTTCACATGTTATTCAAAGCTAATGCTATATTTTATTCCACAAATATGTGTCTGTGTTTGACAGTGACAATTTACCCAAAACTGAATCTATTACATTTCCTTAAAACTCTAGATTTGAAAAAAATAGAGACAGGGAACTATGATGGTTTGCTTTTAGGGCATTTTAAACTTGGATGTCATTTTACAAGCCCATTTGTGTTCACCAAGAAGTAATAATATGCACCTTTTCTCACATGCTGTTCCTCTGATCCCAAGATGTAGTTCCCTGCAAGCTGATGAGCATGTGTAGCTTAATATGCATAATATCCAAATATTCATCAAAAGTATTCATTTTAAAAAATGCAAATTCCTCTTTTGTATTAGTAATAAATTGAGAGGCTAAGCCTTGTCAGGGCCTTCTATCATGAACAGTGAGACATGAAAGATTCCATTTTCCCACAAAAGTAATTGAAAAAAGATGGCAACTGATTCTTTAGGCTAATTCCCACTCTCCATTTGCTAACCACAAAATTCCTTTTGCTTGTTGATCCACTGCCTTGATATGAGAGAGAACCATAAGAAGGTTGCTATCTTTAAGTCCTTTCCAACTCCAGAAAATGTCAACACTGGGAAGCTCCAGGGCATCTTTCTGGAGGACCAAGAATGTGGGCCAAACCAAAAGCAATACTTACTGGCATGGAGTACCATATTGCAACAAACACAGAAGCTGCAACTATAAGGAGATGCACAATCACTCAGTTCATTTGTAAAAGGAAAAAAAACCTTTGGGGAAAAAACAACTTTAGGGGAATCCCTATGTTAGTGGTTGACAGTATGTTGTGCCTGGAGAAGTTCCTACTTGTTCAAGTCAAAACTTTTTGTAGCAAAAAAAAGAGGATTTTTTAAGAATTAGATTAGCTGTTGTCAGTCTGAAAAAAAGAATTCTAAATAACCAATGGCCTAAAACAGTGATGGCGACCCTTTTTTTTCTTGGGTGCTGAAAGAGTGTGTAAACGCACTATCGTGCATGCCAGAGTGTCCACACTCAAAATTCAATGCCTGGGGAGGGCAAAAATAGCTTCTCCCACCCCCTGGAAGCTCCCTGGAGGCCGAAAACAGCCTGTTTCCCAACTTCTGGTGGGCCCAGTAGGCTCCTGTTTTGCCGTCTCCAAGCTCCAAAGGCTTCCTTGGAGCTTGGGGAGGGTAAAAACTCCCTCCCCCATTCTCCCGGAGGCTCTCTGGAAGCCAAAAATGCCCTCCAGAGCCTCTGTGCGAGCCAAAAATCAGCTGGCCAGCACACACATGCACGTTGGAGCTGAGCTAGGACAACAGCTCATGTGCCAGCAGATATGGCTCCACGTGCCACCTGTGGCACCCTTGCCATAGGTTCGCCATCACTGGCCTAAAACATTCTATAGGTATATTAGGGTAAGAAATTAGGTCTTATGACTATCCAGACTCCAAAGCATAAAAGCAGAAGTTTGTCAGTTTTAATGAGAATAGTCAGCCCACTTCGTTTTTTCTAGGCTTCCAACTCCCTACCATGAAACCTTTGTTGTATTATAAAGTTTCTGAAAACCAGAGTTTAATAAGGAGATTTCTAGTTTTTCAAAAGTATGTAACTTCAAACAGTAAAAAAACCATTCTGGTTAAGCATGAGTTTTCTAGTGACATCATGGAATGAAAAGATAAACAAGGACAAGAATAAAAGAAGCCTTCTAAAAGAAATGAATTTATTTTCATTCTCTGATTAGAGTTGTTCTCCTTTCTTTTCCGTATTCTCTAGTGTTTTTTGGAAAAGAGGCTTGAGTTTTGCAGATCTGAACATAGGCGTGGTTACGATCATTCCATTGAATTTCTTGTTAATCTATATGAAACAATCAGAATATTTAAACCATATTGAATTTTTACTGTTAATCTATGTGAAACAATCAGAATATTTAAACCATATTTCATCTTTTAATGCGTTAGTTCAGATTCTAGATCAATTTTTGATTTCTCATTTATAGATGATATTGTTAATGATTTTAGTTTTATTTTCTCAAGATTTTATCTTATATTCCAAGGCATTCTCAAATCCAACCATACAGATTATATAAATTTTATTTACGGTCAAAGACCATCAATATAATATTAATAATAATTAAAAGTAAAAAGAACAGGAAAAAGGACTTTTGGCTGAGCAACCAAGATTGACCCATTGTAACTATACAAGAGATGTACATATCTCGCTATGAAGGCACACATTTGCAACGAATCCCCACTGCTGTTGTGCAGAATCTGGCCACCTGTGCCGTAATCCTGGCCTACTCATCCCCAAACAACCACCAGAGATAGGCAACGGCCGAGGGGCCAGGATATCCCTCAATAAGTGGTAGAATATGCTTTCTCCTAATGTCAGTGTAAAAGGAGCATCTCAGGAGCATGTGTCCCTGAGTCTCCACCTCTCCCGAGCCACAAGGGCATACCATACAGATTATTTATGTACAGACTGACAAATTCACCATTCTGCAGATTCTCCTTAAAAACACAGCTGGGATTGATCTGAACTGTATTGAATCTTACAGATTTTTCCAATTGTTCTATGTGCACCGTATTGAGAATTATTCTATTTCTCCCCTTTTTTCAGTAGCACACTAGTTGATACACAGAGTTTCAGGATACCCGGATTCCCCTTTCCCATTTGATTAAATGAACCATTATTTTAAATAAATTCTTCATACAAAAGAAAACAACATCTGATGAACAGTCACAAATTTCTTCTCAATGTCGTCGGGTGTTATAAAGTGATTCTTTACAGACAGAAAGGTGCATTTCATGGAATGTTAAATCAGCATGAAGACAGGTAATTTTTAGGACCTCCAACAATCAATTATCTGGATAAGATATGAATAAACTTTCCAGCACCTGAACCCTTTCAATAATGCCGAGGCCATTGAAACACTCTTTGTTGCTTTTACTATCTCACACTTTACCCTTAGATTATCTACGGTTGACCTATCCAGATTCCTAAGAGGTCAGTAAGGGGCGAGTACAAGTGCACTAGAGTGCCTTCCGTCCCCTGTCCTATTGCTCTCCTATATCTCCTATACCTTTCTTCTATTCCTATATCTCTTCTTCTATTCTTTCATTGATATGTTCTATTATAATACCTTCTTTTCTATTCTTTCATAGATATATTTTACTATGAGTATCTCCTCTATAACCTTCATCATGTATTTTACTATGTGTATATAGATATATACCCACTAAAACCCTCATTGTGTATTGGAAAAAATAAAACAAACAAATAAAAAATAAATAAATTTTAAAAAAACTATCAGAACAAATGTCTACCTGGTCTACCATAGAACATTTGCATTTCAACTTTTTCTTGGCTTCTTCATTAAAGGTTTCTGTTTTATATTCATTTGTTAGTTTTAATTTTTGACCCAATGTTAACTTAGGCTTTTTATGCAGTGGTGAAATCCAATTTTTAAAATTACCGCTTCTGTGGGCGTGGCTTGGTGGGTGTGGCAGGGGAAGGATACTGTAAAATCTCCATTCTATCCCACTCCTGGGGGAAGAATGTTGCAAAATCTCCATTTCCACTCCACTGTTGGGCTGGTTTCTCCAAACTACTCAAAATTTCCACTACTGGTTTTACGTATTACTCAAAATTTCCGCTATCAGAATCTGCTGGATTTCACTCCTGTTTTCATGTTATTTTAAAAGAATTACTGTTTTACCTTCTGTTAGTCATTTTAATCTATTTAATCCAATGCTTAGGGTACTATTGTCTTTGCTTTGGGATGGCTAATGAAAACAGTAAAGACTGGTTTTATTTGTTAATCCAATGCCAGGTAAAGAATCTTGTAGTTTGTACCAATTTTAAGATGTTTCTTAACACACAAATTTTCTGCGGCCTACATTAATTTTGAAAGTTATTCCAAGTTGAGTCACTAAGAAACCAAATGGACAAAGCTAAATCAAATCCATACTGCACAATTTATTTACGCAGGTCCCAAGTAATGCACAGTTGGATCTTTCATATAGAATCGAGTCATGGATGAGAGGTTTAAATTATCTGGCCTTTAGCAGTAACATCACAAGGCTATCATTTTAGAAGATAAATAGCTGTACAAATCCACTGAGGTTGTAGATTGCTTTATTAGATTTTGTAAAATTATTTCCAGAGTAGATTTTGAACAAACTTGGCATATGGATATGCTAGAAGCTTTATTCTTCCTATCCTTGTATCTTTAAGATACAGCTGTGTTTATAATTCTGAGGCATGTAGCAAATAGCAGAACTGTGCATAACTTGGAAGGGTTGCTTCATTCTGAAAAAGTTTTGATTCGAACACACTTTTGAAATGCTTTGGAAAAAGAAGCCTTCCCATCAATTCTTACAAGCAAGGTAATTTCATGAGACAAACCTATAATCTCACCACTTGTAAAGACTAGTATAAAATAGACCTCGCTTACTGATTTCTGAGATGACCAATCTATAAATAATTACTGGGTTGTGGCTAAATGTTTATCAGACATATTATTATCCAAATATTTGATAAATCTCTTTTGATATCTTTGAGGGAAGGGTCCCACAGACATTTATTGGAATTTTTGGAGACTAGTTAACTTCTTCTGGCTATCCTTTTGTGATTGTCCATGACAATTTGAGAATAGGTAAGTTTTGTACAACACTCACCTATTCAACATTCTAAATGTGCTGTATTCTGAATCTTATGTTAAGTCTCTTATGTTAACAAGATAGTAACAGTTATTATATGACAATCCAATGCAATAGTAACTTTATCTCTAGATCTAGATATTAGGTCTGTGCAGTGCTTCAATTTATTTTTTAAAAGGTTTGGGATGTATGAGAACATGAACGCTACCCCTGCCTTTAAGTCTTTAAACCAAACCTGCTTTTACCAGGATCACATTGCTAATGTAGAAGTAAACCATATGATCCCAGAAAAAGATACTTCTGCCTTAGTTGCATATAATGTTACATGCTCTGTAGTACCTTTTCTAAATTATTTCTGAAGAATAATTTTCTAATGAATATGAACAATTAGAATGCAACTTACATTCTTACATTTCTGCAGCTTTCAAATTTATTGGTTTGATGGCTATATTGTCATCAAACTATATTGTCGCCAAAACTTTCTTTATATTAGTTTAATATATCCAGCTAAGTTATATTTAGCTAAGTAACTGGCATTTGTGTATTTCTAACCATCTATCAATAATCATAAACAGGTGTTTCTAGGGACATACTCAAAGTAATTAACCTTTGAGCAGAAACAAATAGGATTATTTCCTGCCTTTCTCTCCCCTTTCCCCAGACTCAATTCATAGCCTAAGTATTAATGTATTTCTATGTTACTTTTATCCAGGTCCCAAATATTATACCTTTGTTTGCATTATTTTAAACAACAGTGTATTTATTAGAAGGACATTTTGATATAGGTAATCAAAACATATAATGAATCAATTTGCACAACCTGCCAATGTTTTTGAATGAGCAACAGGTTTATGTCTTACGAGGATGCCTAATTTAATACTGTACTTGGAATTTTATTTAAGTACTTTATTTAAGTACTGTACTTAACTTCCATATTAAGTTTCATCTTGAGATGAAAGAAGCACAGCAAACCACTCGGGATACAAATAGGTGTGCCAGGAAGTGTTGAAGGAAACTATAATATCTAAAAGTATAAGCAGATAGTTTATTTGTGGCATATATACATTTAAATCAAAACAATTAAGTACTGTACTTAACTTCCATATTAAGTTTCATCTTGAGATGAAAGAAGCACAGCAAACCACTCGGGATACAAGTAGGTGTGCCAGGAAGTGTTGAAGGAAACTATAATATCTAAAAGTATAAGCAGATAGTTTATTTGTGGCATATATACATTTAAATCAAAACAATTTCTTTCATGGAGGAAATCCAGTTCAGGATTTGGATGCTTTGTCACAATGTTTCAAGAAGCAAACAAATGACTGAACAGTTGCATCGTAACAGAGTAAGCAAACTGTGCCAATCCATCCTGAATGTTATTTCACTTTGAGAATTGTGTCTTAGCCATGCCAACTTACTCATATTGCCAATTTAAAGTAATGGGGCAGGAAAGCCAAGACAAACTGCTGATTGTTCTTTTTTTCACTATGATCACAGAGAGTATATTTTGAAATGATTATGTACTTGGTTTCCAAACAGGTAGCTTTGTTAGCCATTTACAACAAAAAGATGCCAGACTCCTGTGGCATCTTAACCCCAACACATTACTTCTTATAAGCCCTTTTGTGAATCTTTAGAAGCTATATCACTCTTTATTATTATTATTATTATTAATAATAATAATAATTTATTAGATTTGTATGCCGCCCCTCTCTGAAGACTTGGGGCGGCTATTAAAATGTCACAAGACTTATGATCTTCCCATTCATCTGTAGAAGCAGCAACATGCTTTTGATAATGCAATTTCTCAGACCTTTTAGCGTGCACAGGACAATTCCTAGTTGATTTTGCATATAATTCAAGACTTGCATGCTTCTTATTTGTATATTTTAATCAGATACAACCCATCTAATAAAAATTCAAATACTTGTCATATAGGATACATGTTTCTAGACATGTTGAATGAAAATGTTTGTATACTTTGATATTCCATGATATTCTACATTTAAAACGGAGCTTATGCATGAAAATGGAACTTATGCATGACCCCCTCAGAGAGGGTCCACAACTTGGGCGTCCTCCTCGATCCAAAGCTCACATTAGAGAAACACCTTTCAGCTGTGGTGAGGAGGACGTTTGCCCAGGTTCGCCTGGTGCACCAGTTGCGGCCCTATCTGGACCGGGACTCACTGCTCACAGTCACTCATGCCCTCATCACCTCGAGATTCGACTACTGTAATGCTCTCTACATGGGGCTACCTTTGAAAAGTGTTCGGAAACTTCAGATCGTGCAGAATGCAGCTGTGAGAGCAATCATGGGCTTCCCAAGGTATGCCCATGTTACACCAACACTCCGCAGTCTGCATTGGTTGCCGATCAATTTCCGGTCACAATTCAAAGTGTTGGTTATGACCTATAAAGCCCTTCATGGCATCAGACCAGAATATCTCTGGGACCGCCTTCTGCCGCATGAATCCCAGCGACCGGTTAGGTCCCACAGAGTTGGCCTTCTCCGGGTCCCGTGAACTATACAATGTCATTTGGCGGGACCCAGGAGAAGAGCCTTCTCTGTGGCGGCCCCAACCCTCTGGAACCAGCTCCCCCCAGATATCAGAGTTGCCCCCACCTTCCTTGCCTTTCGCAAGCTCCTTAAAACCCACCTCTGTCGTCAGGCATGGGGGAATTGAAATTTTCCCTTCCCCCTAGGCTTATAGAATTTATACATGGTATGCTTGCATGTATGATTGGTTCTTTAAATTGGGGTTTTTAAGATTATTTTTAATATTAGATTTGTTCACATTGTCTTTTTTTTTTTTGTTAGCCGCCTCGAGTCTTCGGAGAGGGGTGGCATACAAATCTAATAAATAAATAAAATAAATAAATAAATGAAAACACGTGCATTAATCAATCTATATATAAAAACTAGCCTAACCCAACTGTTACACAGAGACTTCTGTTTTAGACAAGCTACTTTGAACTGAAAATATAGCTTTCTACTCAGATAAAATATTTTCTACTAGTTCAAGTTTGAATTGTTGAGTATTGCTGAGATTGGGAATATGACCTCAGCAAATGTTTTTCTTTCTGAAAAACTTGGTGATTATGATAGACCTCTTCAAACTAAACATATAATTTCAAAATGTCTGTATCATCTAGAAATCTTGAGAAATATGAAATTAACTTTTAATGACTGTAATGTAATGACTGTAATTACATAATGTTTCCAACATGCTGCATGAATTTAACAGGAGCAAAAGTATCTTTCTACAGATTTTTATTTATACTCAGTGTCTGATGTATTTTACTGCACTGTCCAATAACAGTCTGCCAGTATTGATGAATTCCAGTTGCCCTGATACTGTTTGTCTATTGTCGCAATATCCTGCTGAAAATTTTCACTGTGTTCATTACTAAGTGCTCCTAGATTTTCAGGAAAGAAGTCCAAATCTGTTCTGCCGGCATGTTTCAACTGCTCATAATTACAGGGTAATTAGTCCAGGAAGACACACACCACACAATAAAAGGAAAACCCAAAGGTTTTTATAAACAGAAAAACAGAAACAGCTCCCTTTTTAAATGTCAAAGGAATTTTCTGGTACACACAAGGGACAGGTTAAATGCAATCCAATTGCTCACCCAATAACTTGGAAATTGAGTCCAATTCTAAAGTCCAGAGAGTACACACACAATCTTGAAAAGCACAAAAACTACGATCTTGATGAAACAATGAATCAGATAAACTGCCATGAGGCTAAAACACCAGGCTGCAGCCCCACCCAACCACAGGTGGCCTCATTTTCTCTTGTAATAATCCTTCAGTTGTTGTCTCCTATGCATCACTCTACGCATACATGGATGTGTCATTAATTCTTGTTCAGAATGCAGGGATGATACAGATGATTGATCTCCTCCTGGGCTGTCTGCCAAACTCCCCTCTTCCTGTCACTCATGCTTCCTTGGTCAGAGGAAGCTTTGTCAGCAGATTCCATCGGGAGCAAAACAGGCCTGCAGCATGTGGATGTTTCCCCCACATCCACCTGCACATTCCTTGGGGCAGGAGCTAGGCCAGAGCTAACCACAACAAAATCTAAATGCAGAAAATTATAATGTTGTACTTGTATCCAGAGGTGGGTTCCAGATTGTGTTACTGCTGGTTCACTCAGAGGCGCACATGCACAGAATTTTAAAAAGCTTCTGCACATGCATGGAAGCAAAAAACAAGATGGTACCACCAAGAGAACCTGCTTAGGGGCGTGGCAGGCCTGATCGCTGGAAGTTATTACCTATTCTATAGAAGCAGTCTGAACCAGTAGGAACCCATCTGTGCTTGTATCCTATAAGACATTTGTCAATCAGCTGAATGTATTTTGGTATTCTGGAATTGCCAAGAAAATTCTCAATCAATAACATCCTTTACTGTTTTCCAGGACATTTTCTCTGGCTCCACTAACAGTTCATTGAATCACTAGTCATTGATCTTCGGACCCACAAAATGCCTTTCTTAATCTTGGCATCACTTATTCTTGGAGACATCTGTCTCAAATAATGAAAACTTCACTTTCCTTATTCATTGATTTCACCAAGTTTTTCATCAATTGGAATTTTATGTGAAACAGAAGCAAAAATATATTTATCAGGTCAACAAGACACATTCAAATGATAGCAAGAAAATTGGCTGCAAGAATCATCTACTATATGCCTCAAAATTAGTTGATACATCTCTTGATATTCACCCTAACCTACTTGCTCAAACTGAAGAAGCTGCTTGGATGGGCAGCGAAATGTTTCAAATAAAAAATAAATCCTGTTGCCATGACTCAATTTTCATACAACTCTTATTGGATAATTGAGAATCTTCATTGAAATATTCTGTACACTAACAAGTACTGTATCGCCAGATATGTTGTGAAGTATGGTAATTATATTGCAAAAGAACTAAAGAATGTCAAACTTTGGGACATTAAATTTAAATCATGATACTTGCCATTTATCAGAATTGTAAAATATGAATTACAAATATGTCTGCAGATTTTTATATACCGGCATATGAGATATAGATAAATGGATTAGTAATGTTAATCCTAAATATGTGAGCGAGCTCTGGGTTTGTGAAGGGAAATGGGAGAAATTATGAAAATCTATGGGGGCATAAAATAATCATTGACTACAGAAAGGGTTAAGTCATATGCAAATATCAGGCCAAATGCATAAACAATATATAAAGCAAGCTTAACAAAAACTAAGTACAGCAAAAATAAATTATGTGATGGATTTTATGCATCACGTTTTTAGCAGTGTTAATATTATGAATATTTTCAATTAGCACTGTTTCACAAAGAAGGTTTCCCAGAATTATATTCTTAATTAAACAGAATTCTCAAAGTATTCCAGGCTTTACTAACTTTGGTTGCTTATTTTCTTTCTTTTTCATAGACACTATATTTCTTCTTTTGGTTAAAGAACAGAAGGTTGGTTAAAGAATTTAAAAAGCTTTCTTTATCTGTTTTTTTTTATAAAAATGTCAAACCAATGTGTGAACAGTGGGGAAATTGAGTGCCATACATTCCAATACATATAAAACTGATCAGATTAAATGTTATTATTATATGCAATCAACGTATATATTTCTAACAACAATACACATGTATATTAAGTTACTGTCTATTATTATTCAGTTATTCCACCTATTTCTCATTTTTACTTTCTTTTTATCCAATAAAAGCATACATTAATATTCCATTTATTTCTATCATTTATTCTAGCTTTTAATCAAGTAACCCTTTATTAAGAAACTTTTTCTTTCTTTCCTGTCTATCTTCTAATCGTATCATCTGCCTAAAAAAAGAGGGAGGAAAAGAATAGAGAGAAAGAGAAAAACAACTCAGAGCAGCAACAAAAAAAGAGGAATCATCCATCCATCATCTCTTATCCCCTTCTACTTTGATTGCTATGCTTTAAAATAAAGAGAGGAGAAAGGAAAGGTGAATCAAAACAACAATAGGAATAAAGATCAACTACCCATAATCTCTTGTCCACTTCAGTACTTTAATTGCTATGTCTTTTTTATTACTTGCCTCCTACATTCCTCTCTTAAGTTTCCATCTATATCTATTTCTTGGATGTCCAATCTAAGTATTCCTCCCACCTTATTCTCTTCCACTACCTAGTTTCTAAGATTTCTAGTGAGGCACCTGCCTCCATTTCAAAGATATCTTCCAACACTCTTATTATATTTACCTATTATTTCCATTGTTTTCTCCTCTGTGTCTTCTTCCTCCTCCTCCTTCTTTTTGACTCCTCTTTTCCTGGGTGTCTTGCTCTGTGCTCATCATCCCTTGTATAGTGTTTTCCATTTTTTCCATAATATCATTAAATCCTTTGTCCATAATGTCTTTTGTATTTTGAAAGAATAAATCACTCTCCTGTACAATTCTACTCCTTTCTTCTTCTTAAGTATCTTATTTTGTATTTAAAAGAAAGTTAAATTTTATCCAACAGCCCAAGAACTATTTATTTGGTTTTTAAATTATCCTTCCAAGAGTCACTAGTCCCAGTTCTTTTTTGTCCCATAAGCAGTGGTGGGATTCAGCCAGTTTGCAGCACTTTTGGAGAATCAGTTGTTAACTTTCCGACCAATTTGACAAACTGGTTATTGGAATAAATCATTAGGGCAGAGAAGTTAAATTACTTGAATCCCACTACTGCCCATAAGTTAACACTCAGTTGCATCTGAGTAGTCCTAGAGGTTATCAAACGCTCCTTTATGTTCTCTTTGCAAATTCAGTCATTTAGTAAAATATAATAGCTCTTTGGTTAAATCACTTCCTTGTAGTTTCCCTTTTTGTCAGCAGGTGGCATAAGACTCTAAGTGGTTAGAGTGCAGAACTGCAGGCTACTTCAGCTAACTGCAGTTCAGCAGTTCAAATCTCACCACCGGCTCAAGGTTGACTCAGCGTTCCATCCTTCTGAGGCAGGTAAAAATATGGTTGTTAAGAGTCAACAGCAACTTGATACATATACATGTGTAACCCCTTTCATATTGCAATTTGCTAACTGTACTTGAAGACAAACTTAGCCAAATTCTTACCAATTAAACAAAGCAAATATTTGAAATCAAGTACTGTAATTCCATGAAGGCTTTTTAATACATGTACCTAAATTGTATGTAGATTTAATTCAATTAAATTTGGTCCTGATTTGGATTAGATAGCAGTCCAGGAAGAAATGGTGCTTACCCTTCTTCTCCTGCTGTTTTTTATAATTGAAAGCTTTACCAACCCCAACAGCTAATCCTCACTGGGGGAAACATTTCTCGCTAGCAGCAATAATTTTAACAACAATTTTAATTAGGAAGATATTAACTCAAACTTTTCTCTATTCCAGCTGCTTTTCAGCTAAAAACAAACATTGGAAAACTCCATCACAATCCCACAGAAACACATGGAATTAGGTAGTTAGCAATCATGCAGATATACAGAGAAAGAAGTATACGGATCAACAAATGTATTTGCTATAAAGTGGATCCCCCCCTCCGCAAAACAGGACATTTTAAACAGTATCATTTAAAAAAAAATTCAGTGAGAATACAGCCTATAGAATTAAGAAAGTTATGCCAATTTGATGATATAAACAATAAGGACATATTGTTTAAAAAACGAGGGTCGCCCAGAAAGTAATGCAACACATTTTTTTTCTACAATTATTTATTGAACACAATAAAACTTACACACAAGAAAGAATGGTGTTTCTTCTACACTCCCTATTTTTCCATGTAATCTCCATCCTGTTCTCTGGCCTTCCTCCAGTGAGACACAAGGGCATGTATGTCCTGTTGGTACCACTCCTTATTCTGGTCATAAAGCCATTTCTGTACTGTGCGTATTATCTTTTTGTGATTCATCAAAAATGTCTTCTGTCAATGGCATCTTTTAATGGCACAAACAAGTGAAAAAATGTTTGTGAATGTTCCCAAGAGTTTCTTTCTCTGCAGTGAGAAATTCAATGACAACACATTGCTTGTAATGTACATCACTTACGTTTCAAAACACTGCTGCAGCTACACTATCTGTCTGAAGGAACACAAAATTTGTACCTGCATTCCTGACAATTCAAATAATGTATATCTAAAGTTTCACATTCGTACCATTACTGGAGGCTGGAAAAAAAAGTGGTGCATTATTTTCTGGGAATTTTCTGCCTGCAAATATACATAAAAACTACTTAAATTATAAATATATCAATGTGTGTGTGTATATATATATACCATCCTAGTCTCCCTTAATTTTAAAATTCCAGCTAAAACAAACATTTAACACATACAGAATATAGTTGTCAGCTATAAAATAAAATATATTAACTGCCTTGTAGTGGTCCTGGGTTGGGCCTAGAGGCAAAAAGGAGCTGTGACGTTCCTTAAATATACCAGGGTGATTCACCAGGATGATTGTTAAGTTATGTGTTTTGTTCAAAGGCATAGGCAGCTTTAAAATAAGAGAAAGATACTGATTAATAACTGATTAACAGGTAAGCCTTCTTTTTGTAAGAAGTGTAATAAATGTGTCAGTGGACTAATAATATAAATTTGGAGTGTGATTATGAATAAATGCCCTCGTTAAGCCACTTAATCTGTCATTAAGCTAGAGTTGGAAAGTGACTTAATTAATTTTTCCACGATCAATTATAATTTTATGGAGGGATGCTAGGATGCTCAGAACATTTGCTCAAAAATTTATGAACATATGTAATTTGTTCATTCATAATTTTGGCTACAATTATAAGGTTAGCTGCGAGATCCTAGGCTGGCATTAACACCATATTTGTTGCCAGCATGGAATGTATATGAGTCATGTGATTGCAGTTGTAGTAGATAGCATAAGGTTAGAGAAATATTGTCCTTGCTTTCATTTTCTCCTTTGGCAGTTTTACTTCAAAAAGCATCCCATAAAATAGGAAGAAATTGAGAATTTTTCTCACACTACTGCTTTACTTTGTTTGTCCCAGGAAATCTGATGATCTAATGAAGAATGTTACATGTTTTTGATAATCTAGCAGGAACCAGGGAAGATGGAAAACTCAAAAGTATCTGCTGTCTCTTCTGCTATTGCGTCTATTGCCTAACCAGATAAGTGAGAAATAATGGATATATTTGGAGAGTAAAGAATGGAGAAGAAAAAGAAATGTCTAATTGTTTTTTTAAAATTGTATTATAAATAAAAAAAATTAAAAAAAGAAAAAGGGTCCACAGAACTGCAAATAATCCTATGAACTGAGATGCATGAAAAACACATAGACTCTGAAACATTTATTCTATGTATGTTTGAATGTATGAATATATCTCACTATTCCTTACTATTCTTTCCTTGTAAATATGCCCATTTGTAATAAATTTCCAGTCATTTTGCCAAGACTTCAAATCTAATTATGTTAGAAAAATATGGTAAAACTGGAAAAATATGCAGAAATTAGCATCTTTTGAAAGTATTTTGAAGCTGAGATTTCCCACCACCACCAGGGTAACTAGAGGTAATCTAAATATGAAATCATAAATTTAGAATGTGTGTGTATTATAGCAGATGACCTAATACATTTGTCTATTACAACACAAAAAATGAGCTGAGAATTCTTTTTTTACAGGTACTTTTCTTACATAGTGAAAGCAATCGTGCAAAATGCAGCCGCATGAGTGGTCATGGGCCTTCTCCATGGACTGCATTGGGTGCTGATTGGTTTCCAGACACAATTCAAAGTGTTGGTAATGACCTATAAAGCCCTAAACGGGCCAGATTACTTGCGGGACTGCCTTTGGCCATATGAATTTCAGCGACCAGTTAGGTCCCACAGAGTTGGCCTTCTCCAGGTCCCATCAACCAGAAAATGTTGCTTGTCAGGGCCAAGGGGAGGAGCCTTCTCTGTGGGGGCCCTGGCCCTCTGGAATCAGCTCCCCCCCCCCAGAGAATTGCACTGCCCCCATCCTCCTCACCTTCCGTAAGAGTCTTAAGATTCATTTATGTTGCCAGGCTTGGGGAAATTAGTTCTTGGCCTCCTGGCCAATGAATGTTATATATGGCTGAGGTCTGAATGTGTATGACTGATTTTTTAAATATTAGGGATTTTAGATTAGATATCTAGTTAATTAATTGGATTTGCCATTGTTTTTTATTATATGTTGTAAGCCGCGCCGAGTCCTCAGAGGGGCGGCGGCATAGAAATCCAATAAATGAACGAATGAATGAATGAATGAATGAATGAAGGAAGGAAGGAAGGAAGGAAGGAGCGAGCGAGCGAGCGAGCGAGCAAGCAAGCAAGCAAGCAAGCAAGCAAGCAAGCAAGCAAGCAAGCAAGCAAGCAAACAAATTCTATGTATGTATTCCATTTATATATTGCTCATATAAATAAACAAATACCTATCTGTTTTGAGGCTGAAACATGCAAATTATATATTTATGCAACTAGATATCAGAGACTTAAGCTGAAAATCAAATAATTTGACTACCAAATGTGAAGAGATCCTGATTTGGGAAAGATTGAAAATCAAAGGAAAAAGGAATGAGATGGTTAGATCCTGCCGAAGATAGGTTCTAGCTTACCTCGGTGCCAGTTCACTTTCTTCTGTGCCTTGTGGGCCTGAGTGCTTCATGTGCACGTGCATGTGCAGTACCTGAAAAAAAGCAAAAAAAAAAAGAGATGGCGACACATGCGCAGTGCCAGAAACTGGCTTCTGCACATGCACAGAAGGAAAAAATAAATTTAAAAAATTCCCCCAAAAAAATTTCCAAAAAAAAGATGGTGGTGCCCATGGACCAGCACCGACCGAACCAGCTCCATGATGTCATTATGACACCATCAGCAGGTGACCATCTGTTCAGGTGAACCGCTCCAAACTGGGAGGAACCCACCTCTGGATCCTGTCATTGACACAATGGGCATGAGTTTGGCAGAGTCCTGGAGATAGTGAAGGAAGGGAAGGCTGGTGCTAGGGTGTTGTCTATAAATAGTCAGGCAAACCTGACTGTTTTGATTATAGAAAATTACATAAGTACTTTTGTTCCATATGGAAACTGCTTCTGAACTTCGTGCTCGATGTGGAAAAGAATGAAACTTTGATTTTGGGTATTACAGATTAGATTGATAGATTTTTATAGAAACAACTTGTTCACGCTACTATGAAAAAACAAACAGTTGTGATCTGTTGTTAATGTCTTATTCTACTGTAACAGACAGAGTTGGAAGTAATGCTTCTTTTTCTTTTCCTAACCTTCGTCACTTTTCTACCCCCCCTTCCCCTTTCCCCTCATTGTTGCTTTTGTATTTTGTACTTTACAATACCTTATAACTTAATTAAAATGTGATACTTTAAGAAGCACCGATTCACAACACGTCACAAACCAAAAGTTTTCCAATATAATAATAATAATAATAATAATAATAATAATAATAATAATTTATTGGATTTGTATGTCGCCCCTCTCTGAAGACTCGGGGCGGCTCACAACAATAATAAAAAACAATATTATAGCGAAACAAATCTAATATTAAAAAAGAAGCATATAAAACCCTATCATATTTAAAAACCAAACAACACATACATACCAAATATAAAATATAAAAAAGCCTGGGGGAAAGGTGTCTCAACTCCCCCATGCCTAGTGGTATAGGTGGGTCTTAAGTAGTTTACAAAAGATGAAGGTGGGGCAGTTCTAATCTCCAGGGGGAGTTGATTCCAGAGGGCCGGGGCCGCCACAGAGAAGGCTCTTCCCCTGGGGCCCGCCAAACAACATTTAGTCGACGGGACCTGGAGAATGCCAACTCTGTGGGACCTTTTCGGTTGCTGGGATTTGTATGGTAGCAGGCGATTCCGGAGGTACTCTGGTCCAATGCCATGTAAGGCTTTAAAGGTCATAATCAACACTTTGAATTGTGGCCATAAATTGATCGGCAGCCAATGCAGGCCGTGGAGTGTTGTAGAAATGTGGGCGAATCTGGGAAGCCCCACGATGGGTCTCGCGGCCACGTTCTGCACGATCTGAAGTTTCTGAACACTTTTCAAAGGTAGCCCGTGTGGCCTAGCTATTGGTGTCATCGTTTTCTTTTTCTCTTGACACTGAGTGTGAATATTTGAAATCATAAAACTGTGGAGTGGAGTGACACTAATAATTCATTTTTGTTTGGACTGAAAAGTGCTTGCAGTAAACAAGTGGATGACACAAGCGTAAACATCTTGTTTGTGTTTAGTGCTTTTCAATTATACTATGGTTTGAGGTTATGCAAAGTGATAGTCTGGCTTTTCTATTTTACTTTGAACATATTTTGGCTTTAAGACTTACTGAGATAAAATTAGCTGTAATAATATAGGCTTGCTCAAAGCCTAAATTGGGTTCTGTTAGGTGAAACTTATTAAACTTCTTAGGTAGAATTGTTTTATGGAACCTGGTGAAATACTTATCACATGAATGAAATCAAATTTGATTCTTAAATGTTGATCTGTCTCTCTCTCTCTCTCTCTTTTTCTCTGTAACTCCCTCCCTCCCTCCCTCTCCCTCCTGAGATTGGCTGAACACTTTAATTTTAAAATGGGAAATGATAAGAGAGTAGTTCCTAGTAGGTTCTCTCTTATTAGTACCAATATATGTTTGTTATGCATGATATTGGTATACAAAGTGTTATTTCTTTGTATATGACCAATATGTACTTGACAAAATAAATAAAAAAATTAAAAGGTTCAGGATGAAGTTTCAATTATTTGGTCTGATGTTTGAAATGCCAAAGTCCCAGATCTTTTTCTAGCATCTCCTTGTAAAAAAAACCAACCATGGATCAGCGCTGAAGGGAACAGCAATTTTGTTCATAGTTAAAATCAAAATCATGTTCCCAATGAAGGGAACAGGAGAAACACGGAAGCTGATCAGGTGCAAGAAAATGCTGGCTTATTCTGTGCTTCAGTCCTTTAGCTACAATAATTCCTCTTCATGTCCTGGACAGGCATATCCTTTCGCTTGATTATATACTGCTGGAAAAAATAAATAAAGGGAACACTTAAACAACAGAATATAACTCCAAGTAAATCAAACTTCTGTGAAATCAAACTGTCCACTTAGGAAGCAGATTTAGGATGTGTTATTTGAGTATTCCGTTTATTTTTTTGAGCAGTATATATCTCAAAACACCTGCTTGCTACCAGTTGCCTGGGCCAGAAGAGTGGCATTGGAGCAAGATTTATTTATTTATTTATTTGTTTGTTTGTTTGTTTATTTAGTACAATACATAATACACACTGAAGAGAATAGATACATAGTAATATAACTAAAGAAACGAATTGAAGAAAAGATATAAAAGTATAGGTGAACAAACTTGAAAGGAAGAAAAGATAAATGGGATAAGGAGAAACAATTGGACAGGGGACGGAAAGTTGCCACAGGTACTACAAGAACCTTCTTAGTAAGAGGTCAAACTAACAGTTCTTCGCCCCAAGCTTAAGAAAGGCTTTTGCGGGATTCTTTCTCCGCGCCTGAGGTAAAGCCGCCTATCAGCGCGCGCGGGGTGGGCTGCGTTTCCACACACCACCCCCGTATCGCCCGAGACAGCTGTGGCGCGGGAGAGAAAAGGCACCCGTGTGAGCGGACCTGGCCGGGCGTTGCGCCGGCGCCTGGTTGGTGCTCGGCGGTCCTGCGCGCGCCGTGTGTGCGCGAGGGAGCGCGTGTGGTGGCAACGGGCCGGGGAGGGAGAGCAGCAGGGGGCTGTGCCTCGGGCTTAGGGGGTGGGGAGAGGCTCTCTCTCTCTCTTCCACGCTGCGCTCAAGTGACATTCAGGGCGAAACACCACATGTCCAACTCAGCCAGCCGGGCAGGCAGTGAATTACTAAGACTCGCGCGGACAAACGCCTCTCCCTCTCGACTGGCCTAAACGTTAAAATAAACTCAATTGCTGGCCGTCGCTCCCAAGAGATTCTCTCCCCTCTTAGCGCTAATCGCCTAAGTCTCTCCCCCCGCCCTCTTTGGAGAGTTTTCCTCAGTGGAAGAATGGGAACAATCTAACCGGTCTTCGTCTGCCCTCCTTCTGCCCGCCAAAAACTACAACAACAACAGCAGGAACAAAATCAAAGCAAACGAGCGGCGAGTTCGACGCAAAGTGGCGTCGTCGTCTACGGACTTAGAAGGAAGCTTTCTCCCGCCGTTTCTTGGCAGGCGAGGAGCTCCGGGCGAGCTCTGTCCTCCTTCGGAGTCAAGGCTCACTGCCTGATTTATTTCGGGCAAGGTCGGCGCGGGCCAAACGAGGCTTGGCCCTTCAGGTAAGCGGGACGCCGGGCGAGGTTTTCCCCGCGCGGCCGTGGCTGGAGGAGGCTCCGCTCGCTCGCCCCGGGGTCGCTCGTTGGTGGGGGGCGCTCCAACAGTAGCAGAGAGAAGCTCCGGGCTATCCTAGGTCGCCTGGCTCGGGCGGCTAAGGGAATTATGAGACAGTTATAGTTGAATCCACATTGGCCGTCTGTATTTAACATTTATTTATTATTTATTTATTGGACTTTTATGCCGCCCCTCTCCGAGCCTTTAGACGGGGGTCTCGCCGATGCTTTAGAATACAGTACTGTAGTTGCATCGTTGTAACTGTTGCAGTTGCAGTTACTATTGGTTGGCTTTGGGGCGCAAGGAGTGCCTGGTCTGCTCCTCTCCTGATTCTCTCTCCAGAGTCCACGGAGAAGAATCTGGCCCCATTCGCCACTCCAGGAAATGGTTAGAAGCCTTGCAGATTCCAGAGGAGGTCAGACATAAGATGCAGCATCTTTGGAAACTTGTAAAATACGTGGCTATAGGATCTCTCCTCACTTTCTTTTCTCCACTTTCTTCAGTTTTCTAATAGCAACCAATTCATTAGGTTCTTTGGAAAGTACATATACTGCTAAATAAAAAAATAAAGGGAACACTCAAATAACACATCCTAGATCTGAATGAATGAAATATTCTCATTGAATACTTTGTTCTGTACAGAGTTGAACGTGCACAACAGCATGTGAAATTGATTGTCAATCAGTGTTGCTCTCTAAGTGGACAGTTTGATTTCACAGAACTTTGATTTACTTACACTTATAATGTGTTGTTTAAGTGTTCCCTTTATTTTTTTTGAGCAGTGTATTTGCCCGGCACATAACTCTGAAAAAGATTGAGCGTCACAGGACCCAAAGGAGGAGTTTCTCATTTTAATAGACAGTCCGATCTCTCTTCAGAATTTCAATCTGTAAAGTTTTATGAAACCTGGTTGCCCCCCCGCCCCCCAACTCGCAGAGTAGCACCATTTCTCTTTTTATGTTCTTGCGGTTTTTGTTGGCTTTTCACATTTCTTTTGATGAGACAATTCTGCCTTGCCGGTCTTCATCCTGATTGTCTTCACCTGGGATCCTTTCCCTAACAACTGTGTGCCTGCCACTGGGAGAAGAAGAGAAGGAGCAACCCGGAGTTCATCTTTTCCTCTGCCAGTTGGTGGTGTGAGGCTGCTTCTATGGGATTTGCAGAATCGCTCAACAAGGTTTCATTATTTCCCTTCACTCCAAAGTTACTTTCTGTCCTGTCCCTTCCCACTTGCTGCGGTTTATTTGATGTAACACACCAGGAACTGAGCAAAGGCTCCCTGTTAGGCTTTTGTAGAAGCTTCTGAAGTTTGTAGAAGGTTCCTGTCTAAAAGCTTTTCGGGTTTTGGTGCATGGAAGGTTTTCTTACTACGCTGGTTTTCTTTCATCCAACAGTAAACATGTCCTTTCCTAAAGTGAACCATTTATTATTTCTACTGTAGAATTTTTCATAAAATACAACCAGACTTGGGTGGCAGGTTTGTATTCAGAAAGTTGTTGCAAAAGGGAAAGCAAGAAATGCAGAGTAATCAAGAAGAGAAATAGACAAGAGGCAGAGTGACCTTTATATCTAATGTTAAGTTCTTACCATTCCATCTATCTAGGAATGTAGTTATTTTCTTCCAAAGTTTTGTGCAACGTAACTACTTAGAAGATATTGGATATTGGCACTTGCGTCCTTCTAAATCATCATCTTAGCCTGACCAAAACAAAATCTAAACTATGAAGTTGAAGTGTAATCAGTTGTTTAAAAACACTACCAAAATAGTTTCAGCAATGTACATTTTCATATTTTTTTTTCAATGCTTTGGCTTCTTTTCCAACTTTCAGTAACAGTTGATTTTATTTATTTATTTATTATTTGGATTTGTATGCCCGCCCCTCTCCGAAGACTCTGGGGATTAAATTCAGTTTTATCTTCTACAATGTTTTAATAGAATAGAATAGAATAGAATAGAATAGAATAGAATTTTTATTGGCCAAGTGTGATTGGACACACAAGGAATTTGTCTTGGTGCATATGCTCTCAATGTACATAAAATAAAATATACATTTGTCAAGAATCATGTGGTACAACACTTAATGATTGTCATAGGGGTCAAATAAGCAATGAAGAAGCAATATTAATAAAAATCTTAGGATATAAGCAACAAGTTACAGTCATACAGTCAACATGGGAGGAAATGGGTGATAGGAATGATGAGAAAAACTAGTAGAATAGAAGTGCAGATTTAGTAGAAAGTCTGACAGTTTTGAGGAATTATTTGTTTAGTAGAGTGATGGCGTTCGGGAAAAAACTGTTCTTGTGTCTAGTTGTCTTGGTGTGCAGTACTCTGTAGTGCTTGATGTGACACACACACACATAAATAAAAATAAGATCTTTTAAAAAATGTCCTGATTTGAACAGACCTGCTGCATCAGATTATAAATTATTAAGCATATGTTCTGTATAAATAAATAAGCTTTTCTAGATTATTTTAAAATTATTTTCACTCATGCACATTTTGAAATTCTAGTGGAATTAGTCTTGCAGTTGACTTTGGTAACAACCCTGCTTTAAATTGTCACAGTAAAGCAAAGTAATAGAACATGTGCTAATAGAAGAAGTGAAAATTAATTATAATTAAATAAGTAATTATTTATGGCTTAACAGAATTGAAAGTGTGGCTGTGAAATATCTCTTCATTATTTGTAAATAGAACTTTTAAATATCTTAATATATAATTGGTGAATATCTGTACTCTTTGTACAGGACCTATGTAATGCTTCCATGATCAACGATACCATTACTTTCTTCAAGTTAGATTAGTCAATGATACAGATCAGTGCAATGTTTTGCCAATGCCACTGAGAAATGGGGAAATGGGTAGGTAGAGACAATGCTCTTTTTGAAACAAGTGGAAAGATGGGCTGAGATAAGGAACAGAAGTTCTGTATGCAGCTTTTCAGCTTTATTTTTTATTCTTGACCACTTTTTAAAAACAAACAATGCACCAACCTGAGTATGTGACATTTTCATTGAAGAATGATATAGATGCTAATAATAAAAATTGTTTTAAAAAGGTAATCTGTTTAATTTTGAAGCAGTAATGGTGTAGGGGAATTATAGTGCTAATATGGGATCAAATTCCAAACATAACATCTTTTTAAAGGATTTGGTTGTTTACTTTCGGTGCTCAACTCTGTAAAAATGATTTCAGATTCATTTGAGTGGCTTAGATTTTTCCTTTTAAAATGTTGATAACTGAATCCAAATTGATAGTATCAGATTTTATCTCAGATATTTTTTCACCTACATTTCTATTTGATTAGACCATTTGTGTGCATGTCTGTTCAGAAATAAGTGCAACTATTAATAGGATTACTTCAAAACATGTCTTAGAATGTAATCCTATGAACATAGATGTTTTATTTTTGAATAAACATGTGTAAGTCTTAGTTGTATGTCTAATATTATATGATATTAAAGAACTATCCAGAAATGTATTTAGAGAAAAGATAATGTAAATACAGAATAATTCTATAACATTAAACCTGTTTTTATGTTAGATAGCATAATTTTGAAATGCATATTAGAAGAGGCATTCAGGAACCTGAATAATTCAACTCTCAAGGATATTAATGTGAATACAGAGTCAACTTGTACAGTCACTTAATGCAGATTGTGAAGATACGTTATTATTAACATTCATTATTTTTTCCAGATGTTTCAAATACAGAGACGTTGAAGAAATTAGAATAAAATTAAAACAATGGAAACCACATTTTAGAAACAGCATGTAGAAACAAATTGATAGAATATATCAAAATAGTGAAACTAAAATATATCACTTATTATATAACAGTTATAACATTGGTTATATAAAACTATTATATATTATATAAAAGCTATATCAGGCATCAGAGACAGGAATTAATAAACCTAGACAAATGGCACCAAAAAAGAGTAGCAGGTGTAAAGGAAAGAGATTTCAAAACCAGGAGACCATAATGAAAAGGCATTTATTCCATGGATACCTTCAAACTTTTCACTGAGGGCCTTAGGAAGAAAAAAAAAATCTTTTGAAGATTATAAAGAGAGGAAAACAGGTTCACACAAGAAGATACATTCCATCTTATTGAGATTACAAATCACTTAGAAGTTTATAGGTCAAAATTAGTATGTTGAATTGGATGTGATAATACTTTGGAAGGCAGAGAAGTATGGTGCAAATAGATTCATGATGCCTGGTTCTTATTAAAATCTTTGCAGGACCAAACCGTGTTTTACAGTAGCTTTAACTTATAAACATTCAAAGACAATTGCACTGAATGAAACAATGGTTAATAGTTCCATCTTCATTTTTTACATTTCTGGCATCAAATTGTAGTAGTTCGTTACAATATTGCATTTATAATGCAACTATTTTTAACTTATATATGGCTAAAACCTATGTTTCTAGAAATGTATATACGTGTGATTGTCTAATGTTCCTATCATAAATGTAAAATAAATAGTCATTTATACCAATGATTTATAAATTTTATCATCCATATTATTAACAGGAAATATTCTTTTGAACCCTTCTCACCTTTTTTAAAATAACATTTTTAGTATAGAGGGATTTTTTTAAAAAAAAAACAGACAGGTTAAAGATTATTAGCCTTTTCTGCTTCTTTTAGAATGACAATGAACTGAAATATGGGATAATCTGAAGGACATATTTTAGTTCAGAAATCTTTCAAGAGTATTTTTTATATTGTGAAGCAGAAATATTATTTGATACTGGCATACAATCACAATACAATACAGTATTGTATTTTTATTACAAAATCTGCAGAACTTTGGAAATATTTCTTAGACATATTTTGATATGTTTTACTACATACCGGTAGACATAGACATTCACGCACACACAAATTAGTATTTTTACAGTCACCAAATGTGTATTGTGCTTTCTAATCCACATTAATTGTATGATTATGGTGGGTGGATTAGAAATATATTTAAAATATCTTTAAAAATTAGATAACTTTAGATAGAGCTTGATAAGATTTCCTTCTGAAATTTTTGGGCATCATAACTCATTATTGCATTAATTATAATAACATATTAGGTATAATCTTATTTGAGCCACTTATTATGTTTCTATTAAATTATGCCAATTATATTTTGGTATTGTAAAAATTAAAAATATTTCTACAATTATAATTCTAAATCTAGGGCTGCCATTTTGATTCTTGCTGTTCAGTCTGAAAGGAAATAATAATAATAATAATAATAATAATAATAATAATAATAATAATTTATTGGATTTGTATGCTGCCCCTCTCCATAGACTCGTAACATCTACAAGGATGCTTGCCCTCCTTTACTTTAGTCCTTCAGTTTATGCCAACTGGCCAGAAGACAGTTTCTTGTTTACTTGACAAAGATGTGGTCTATTTTATGTGATCTATTTGATGCTATTGCCTTATTACTATTATTTGGAGTAACTGTCCCTCAAAGGCATAACATTGAAAAAGATTAATATAATGTTCAATAAAATACATGCCTGTTAGACGCATATATGAAGGTAAATAATGCAAGAATTATTACAGGTATATATATATATATATATCTGCAGTACTGTAACTATAAGTCAAGTTAAGATATTAATAGGGAAATAACTAGAAGTAAAAATAAAAGTATCTCTTATGTTAGACTTAAACTAATATTAGATTTCTTTATTGTTAACAGTGTTGGAAAGAAATTGAATTGCTTCAGATTGCCTGTTACTTTATAGCAAATTTATAACCACTTTTCTAGTTGTTTTGTTCAGTATGTTTCTTTATGTCACTTCTTATTATAATAGAGTCAAAAATTCTGGATCAATTTTGCAATTAATATTTTGATGTATTATTGGTATCATATGATAAATTAAGACATGCGTGATTGTCTGAATATAAGTGCCTAGAAAAATACATTACATTTTTAAACATACATTAGATTTTTCATTAAATTACGTTATACATTCATTTTATTATAACATTTAATTTGTCTTAAGTTTTGCTATCTGTACATTTTTTACACGCACACATACGCACATATTTGCAGAATATCTGTTATGTGACTAAATGTAAGCATTTGTCATATGTTAACGTTTGCAAAAAAACCACCCCAATACCTAAATTGGTTTAAGCATTAGGCAGCTTTGGAGATAGGCTTTAAATCTTTAATAAATTAGTGCAAATCCGTGTTTTAGATCTGGTTCTTGTCTTAAAGAAAGGATAATTTTATCATAATCTTATAAATTCCATGTAAAACATGTGTCTTAAATACAAAATTCTCTTCAAAACAAATGGTGCTGTTCTATTTACAAATCTGTCCTATCCTTTTAAAAAGTGTAAATTACTTAATAAACCTAATCAACTATTCCATTTTGTAATTATATTAAATATCAGATGAAATCAATGCTTTAGGCTTGGATATTAGTTTTAACAGACACGCTAGGGAAAATAGTCCAAAAATCTAACTTAAATTGAGATAAAGTAATGACAAATTCAATCTATGGTGCTTTCTTGGAACGAAGCAACAGTTTTAACCTCATAACATCGGAATTATAGCTTCAGTTACAGTGCACCTTTTTGAGAGGAAAGTATGCCTTGTTTATGCATTCATTTAAATGCATTAAATGTTTCATTTTTTAAAACAAAATGCCTGACGTTTTTGAAAGGAGTGCTTGTAATCTTGTCATTCAAATTTTTAATTTAATTATTTAAATTTAACTTAATTTAATTTAATTATCAAATAGTTATTTATTTTGTCATCCTTCACCTAAGAAGAGAAAAATAGGTACAAATATAAATACAAAGGTAACATACAGTATTCTATTATTGTATTTTTGTATCAATATGAAATATAACTAATAATATATAAAAGAATACTATCAATATGAAGCCATTTTGGATTCTTTTGGAAAATAAAGTTAATAATAATGATGATGATGATGATGGTGGTGGTGGTGGTGGTGGTGGTGGTGGTGATGATGACAAAATAAATAACTGTTTGATAATTAAATTATTATTACTACTATCATTATCATTATCATTATTATAACATGGTGAACATGGAGTCTTCGGAGAGGGGCGGCATACAAATCTAAATAATAAATAAATAAATAAATAAACAAACAAATAAATAAATAAGAATAAAATAAATTTAAGGGACTACCCATGAAGAATGCTCAGAGACTGCAGTTGGTCCAGAACGCAGCAGTGTGAACTGTTGTGGATGCACCTAGGTACACACACATTTCACCAATTCTCCACGAGCTGCACTGACTTCCAGTTAGTCTCCAGACGCAATTCAAGGTATTGGTTATTACCTTTAAAGCCCTGACACCCTACATGGCTTATGACCAGGTTATCTTAGGCACTGCCTCCTACTGCATAGCTCACAATGATCGGTAAGATCCCACAGAGTCGGGCTTTTTCAGGTTCTGTCAACTAAGCAATGTCGACTGGTGGGCAGAGAATCTTCTCTGTGGCTGTCCCAAAACTCTGGAATTCCCTGCTCCCCAAGCTTAGGACTATCCCTACCTTATTGACCTTCTGTAAAAAAGTGAAGACTTGGCTCTTCCAGCAGGCCTAGGGCATACAAATCTAATAAATTGAATTGAATTGAATTGATCTCAGTATTATACCTTTATGAGATCCAACCAGAATGAAAGATGTATATGTTTTAAAATTGATTTTAATAGATGGTTGTAATGATCTTGATCATTAGGATTTGGGCACGTACTAAACAAACAAACAAACAAACAAACAAACAAACAAACAAACAAATGGAATTTGTTTATAATTATTGATCAATTTATATTAGATTTTTCCTTGGAAGCTTAAGTCAGTATACATAGCAGTTCCTATTCATCAGAATAATCTTTATTTTGGTCACAAGCCAACACAAAAGTTAAACATCAAAATAAATACAGTCTCTAAAAATTATTGGAAAATAACTAAGCAAATTACTGTAATAACATGAAGAAGGAGTTCTTTAGATATTTATTTATTTAACAAAGCAAATTACTGTAGTAACATGAAGAAGGAGTTCTTTAGATATTTATTTTGCTACTGCATGAGTGGTGGCTGGATTTGAATCTTGAAGGAGATGGTTCATAAAGAAATTTTCTGATCTCCCTAGAAATTTCTCCTTCTAATAGAGGGAGCATATACATTGATCTGATGTCCCTGTAGAATTTGAAGCGCAATAGGACATGTGAGGTAGCTTTTACTTCCTCATCACCATGTGTTTTGCTCAGCTATTGAGGTTTTATTATACCTGCCTCTATTTATTAGACATTGTCTAATTATAAAATTGTAGATGTTACAATTGAATATAGGAAATAATGTCTGGTCTTGGTATATTTTATCAGTCTACTTAAATTTAATCCAAAGAATAATAATACTACCTGCAACATTATTCATTTTTATTTGGAAATAAGTTTGCTATAGAACACACCAAACAGACAAGACACTGAATCTATGAGACATAAAGCAACCATAATATTTCCATTAATTTCCTACTCACTATTCAAAGCATAGGGCATGTTCTTCTGATCCACTTCTAATTTAGTGTTTTTCACATTGTACTTTCTTAAGGGCACATAGACAGTTCATTTTCAGATGACTGCAGATTAAATCCAGCAGTTAATTTGCATAGGATGGAATGTTTCTCCAAATGAGGTACTTTGCTGTTTTTAAAGCTACACTTTATCATAAATTTACAAACAGATGAATGATTATAATTCATATAATTTGAAAATCAGCAAAAACATTTTAGCCTTTTTTGAATCAATTTCTGTTTTTATACATAAACAGTCAACTTTTCCTTATTTAATTTTTTTAATCCATTTTGTACCATTTCATAATTTTTCATGCATTTCCAGTATGAGGGTTAATTTACAAATTAACCAAAGTAACATATGTG
Source organism: Erythrolamprus reginae (assembly GCF_031021105.1). NCBI lineage: Eukaryota > Metazoa > Chordata > Lepidosauria > Squamata > Dipsadidae > Erythrolamprus > Erythrolamprus reginae. Next base: position 59,439,326 of record NC_091956.1, on the reverse strand, counting down.
CTGTTGGCAAATCTGTATTTATAATTTATAGCCATTTTGCTATTGCATGAGTGGTGTGGCTGGATTTGAATCTTGAAGGAGATGCTTCATATAGAAATTATCTGATTTATAGCCATGTTATGCTAAAAGATTGGTAAGAGAAGTACAATATAAGATTTTGTTTTGTTTAAGCTACTTGTTATAACTGCATATGTGCAGTATAGAAATTTTGATGCTTTAAATTTATGTATGCTTGCGCGTATACACATGTGCCTATGTATGTGTCTACAAAGAAGAACCTATTTCCCCCTACACATACACATTCCCCCTACACACACCCAAACACAAATTCCAGAATGGAAACTTTCACTGTTTTTGATCGTGACTATTTCCTACTTGAATGATAGTTATCTTCAAAGGTGTTTTGTAATTAGGATAGTTTTAATGGCACAGAGCACTTAGAAAGAAGTGTTTTTCAGCAGAAAAACAAGAAAACCAAGATGATCAAGATTAATTTCGTATGGTTATTTTTTTCTACAGATAAAAACAAATGAATAAAGGATGCTTGTTTAAATGCAGACATAATGTTGGGCACAGTATGACTTTAAAGAATTCAACTTCGTGCATAAGTTATATGAAAGAAATGTTTGAATAAACCTGTATGTGATCAGGCTGCAAATAAGATGAAGGTTGTAAATATAAATTTTAAGAAAAATGTGTATTTATGAGGAACAGCTGCCAAAATAGCAATTGCTATTGAAGAGAACATATGTTTAAACAATTCCTTTGCCTTAATGAAGTAAAGAAAACATTTTTAATCTTCTTTTATCAGTGGGGTTTTATTTATGATTAAAAATAAAAAACGCAAGAAGATTATTTATTATTTTAAAAGTTTGCAGTAGGCTGCTACAGTGATTTGCTCTTAATAATCCAGGGGAGGGAATCAGAACTTGAGAATATGAATGCTTCAGAACTGGAGAAAGTCAGATGTATAACATGTAGAGATAATATCAAGGGTGATAAAAGCCTAATATTTATTGCTTAAATGATCAATTTATTGTGAGCCGCCCCGAGTCTACGGAAAGGGGCGGCATACAAATCTAATTAAAATAAATAAATAAATAAAATAAATATTATTATTATTATTATTACTATTATATTATTATATATTATTATTATTATTATTATTATTATTATTATTATTATAATAGAAAATATTATCTTACTGAAAGAGTAGTAGATCCTTGGAACAAACTTCCAGCAGACGTGGTTGGTAAATCCACAGTAACTGAATTTAAACATGCCTGCAATGAACATATATCCATCCTAAGATAAAATACAGAAAATAGTATAAGGGCAGACTAGATGGATAATGAGGTCTTTTTCTGCTGTCAGTCTTCTATGTTTCTATTATTATTATTATTATTATTATTATTATTATTATTATTATTATTATTATTATTATAGAAAATATTATCTTACTGAAAGAGTAGTAGATCCTTGGAACAAACTTCCAGCAGACGTGGTTGGTAAATCCACAGTAACTGAATTTAAACATGCCTGCGATAAACATAGATCCATCCTAAGATAAAATACAGAAAATAGTATAAGGGCAGACTAGATGGATCATGAGGTCTTTTTCTGCTGTCAGTCTTCTATGTTTCTATTATTATTATTATTATTATTATTATTATTATTATTATTATTATTATTACTACTACTTTTTAGATTTGTATGCCGCTCCTCTCCTAGGACTCAGAGCGGCTCATAACAGAATACAATATCACAAATCCAATATGTTAAAAAAGCACATAAAAAGCCCATTATTAAAACCAAACTACTCAGTCATACCATTCACAAATCTACGATAGCCTAGGGGTAACTCAGTTACCCCATGCCTGGCGACATAGGTGGGTTTTTAGTAGCTTACAAAAGGCAAGGGCGGGGGGGGGGGGCGGTTCTAATCTCCAGGGGGAGTTGATTCCAAATAATTTTAGAATTATTATTAATACAACTTGAAAAACTTTCTGCCAAAGTACAGTAGCTGTAATTAGTTGCCACTGAAATCAGTAACATGAGTTTACCATAAATCATGTCACTGTTTTTAGCTACTGTAGGTACCACTATATTGTATGATTAAATAAATAATGAAGATGATACAAAAAAGAAAATTGAAAGGCATATATTATATGTGGTTGACAGGAATTTGGCAAGTTGAGCATAATTTTCAAGAATAACATCCCGCTGTGCATGAAGAGAAAAGTTTTCGATCAGTTTGTGCTTCCTGTTCTAACATATTCCAGTGAAACATGACCAGCAGACGTGGTTGGTAAATCCACAGTAACCGAATTTAAACATGCCTGGGATAAACATATATCCATTGTAAGATAAAATACAGGAAATAGTAAAAGGGCAGACTAGATGGACCATGGGGTCTTTTTCTGCCGTCAGTCTTCTATGTTTCTATGTTTCTATGTTTCTAACTGCACAATCAATGCAGAAGTTAGGAGTGGTGCAAAGAGCCATAGAAAAATACTGCTCATCCTACAAGACAAGATAGCAAGACCTTGTCAGGGTTCCAACCAATGTCCTAATTCCATAATGGTGAACCTATGGCATGTGTGCCATAGATGGCATGCAAAGCCATATCTGAAGGCACACAAAGCATTGGCCTATGCCAACTCCAGCATACATGCCCTCACTGGCCGGTTGATTTTCAGCCTGCCAGAGGCTTCAGGAAAGCCTCTGAAGCCTGTGGATGGAGAATAACAGACCCAATGGGCCTACTGGAAGTTCGGAAATGAACTCCCGGTTGGCCCATTGGGCCATTTTTTTGCCCTCCCCAGGTTTCAGAAATGTTTGGGGATGGCAAAAAAATGTCCCTGCGCGTATGTGTGGTGTGGCAGTGCAGGGTGTGGTGGTTGTGCATGGATATGGGGGAGACAGCATTGCATTATGGGTCTGGCCATGCGCATACACGCTATTGTGCATGTTTGCACCCTTTTGGCACCCGAGTAAAAAAAGTTTTGCCATCACTTGAATTAGCTTCAACCCAAGTTTCAAAGAAATCCAGTTGTTTATTAGGAGTTATTTATTAGGACCTCAGAGAAGCAACACATGAAAATATTCGATGCCATCAAAACTGGGAAATAATTGAAAAGGAAATGGGAAGCTCACATAGCAAGAAGAACTGATGGCAGGTGGAGCAAGGTAGTCAAAGAATGGATTCCACTTGATAAAAAGCATTCACAAAAAAGACCTACTCTTTCCCTTTCTTTTTTTTCCTTTCTTTTGTATGTTTGTATGTTTATCGACTTTTTTGTTTATTTGTCTTGGTATATTGTCAAAGTATATTTTTTAGACTATAATCTGACATGATTATTATCTTCTGTAACTCGGAATGTTTTCATTGTCAATTACAATTACAGTGATTCCTTGTCTTACAAACTTAATTGGTTCCGGGATAAGATTCTTAAGGTGAAAAGTTTGTAAGACGAAACAATGTTTCCCATAGGAATCAATGGAAAAGCAATTAATGCATGCAAGCCCAAAACTCACCCCTTTTGCCAGCTGAAGTGCCTGTTTTTGCACTGCTGGGATTCCCCTGAGGCTCTCCTCCATGGGAAAGCCCACCTCCAGACGTCTGTGTTTTTGCAATGCAGCAGGGGAATACCAGCAGGGGAATACCAGCATCGTAAAAATGAGCGCTTCGCTGGCAACGGAAGTCCGGAGGTGGGGTTTCCCAGTGAAGGGGGCATCAATGAAATTGCAGCATCGCAAAAACACCAAAGTCCTCGAAACCCCACCTCCGGACCTCTGTGTTTTTGCGATGCTGTGATTTCACTAAGGCTCCCCTCGCTGGGAAACCCCACCTCCGGACTTCCCTTGCCAGCAAAGCACCCATTTTTGTGCTGCTGGGATTCCCCTGCAGCATCACAAAAACACAGAAGTCCGGAGGTGGGGTTTCCCATGGAGGGGAGCCTCAGGGGAATCCCAGCAGTGCAAAAACGAGTGCTTTGCTGGCAACAGAAGTCTGGAGGTGGGGCATCCCAGCGGCGGCTTGGGTTTGTAAGGTGAAAATAGTTTGTAAGAAGAGGCAAAAAAAAATCTTAAACCCCGGGTTTGTATCTTGAAAAGTTTGTATGACGAGGCGTTTGTAAGACGAGGTATCACTGTATATGTATTTATTGTATATTTGTAAATAAAATAATTTTAAAAAAAAGAGATGGAGTGACGACATCAGCAAATATTGCAGGGCCAATTGGCAAACAAAAGCTCAGGATAGTATTGGTTGGAAACATGCAGAAGAGTCCTTCATCTTGCAGTAGGTAGACAATGGCTAGAATGATGATGATAGTGAAGTAAATTTAAAAATTGACAAATGCAACAAAAATAAAAAAAAATTGTACAGTATATATATTTAATGCTATTTTATGGAATAATAGAGCATATTATTTCAATGAAAGAGAAGGAGAAGAATGATTTGCTATAATGAAAACAATTAAAAATATTAGTGTGAAACACTTAGGCAAGCTTTGATGCTGCACACTTTGTACTCAAAAACAAGTTCTTTGTTACACATTATGCATACATACCAATTACTTGTTTGTGCAAAAGTTCATCTTAGTGGCAGTTGCTTTTGGCAGGAAACTTTATTTGGCTGATTTGTGGATTGCAATAACAATTGGCTTGTATCAGAAGTTTGTTTGCCTTGTAGAAAATGAATTTCACACTATGGTTCCTTCTGCCTTGAGAAAATATGACCTAGCGACTGGAAATTTTTTATGGAAATGTTTGCATAAAAAGAAAAGAAATGAACTTGTAACTTAAGGTTTTGATGAGAATAGAAAACAATCGAGATGTAACTTTAGGGAGATAAATTAAGGTATAATTGTACTTACAACTGTTGTGAGGAAGATCAGATGTCATTTCCTTATATCTTTATACTTTTTACTGCTATTTTTCTTCTATTTTTTTTTCTTTCGCCACTTTTAGCTTTTTACTTTTTTCCCATTGAATTGAATTGAATGGGATGCTTTATTTGACCAACTGTTATTAACACACAGGGCATTTGTCTCTGTTTCAGAATCACTCAGTGTACTTGCAAAGCAACAGAGAGAAGAATGTACCAATAAAGGAGGAAATAAAATAATAAAAAGGATAAATAATAATACTACAGCAACAGTGTATGGGTTGATATATACAAACAAATAAGACAGAACTGGGAGAATTAGGTGATCAACAGAGTAATGACATGAGGGAAAACCTGTCCATGTATGTAGTTGTCTTGGCACTGTCACAAGAAAAAGCATTGAAACAGTTTATGGCCAGGCTGTGAGGGGTCTGCAGATATCTCTAAAGTGTTACTTCTGATCCATGCAATATATAGATCAGTGATGGCGTATCTATGGTATGGGTGCCACAGGTGGCATGCAGAGCCATATCTACTGGCACGTGAACCATTGTCCTAGCTCAGTTCCAACGTCAAAATAGGAAGTGCCACTTCTCTTCCTGCTCCTGTTAACAGTGGTGTCCCTCAAGTGTTTAGGACCCACACTATTCATACTATACATAAACAATCTTTGCGATTGCATCACTAGCAATTGCATTCTCTTTGCAGATGTCAAACTATTTAATACCATCGACAATGCTGCTACCCTTCAAAAAGACCTTGACCACGTAGCAGAATGGTCTAAAACCTGGCAACTTCAAATCTCCACCACTGAATGCTCTGTCTTACACATTGGCAAAAAGAATCAGAATACTAAATATAAACTTGGAGGAATTGAACTTATTGATAACCCTCAATCTGTCAAAGACTTTGGAGTACTCATATCCAATGACCCAAGTCCTAGAGCCCAATGCAACAACATTGCCAAAAAGGCTTTAAGAGTTGTTAACCTAATCCTTCACAGCTTTTTCTCTGGTAATTTTGAACTGCTAACAAGACCTTACAAAACATTTGTCAGATCAATCCTAGAATACAGCTCGCCTGTATGGAACCCAAATTGCATATCTGACATCAACACAATTGAGAGAGTCCAGAAATATTTCACAAGAAGAGTCCTTCACTCCTCTTTTCACAACAAAATACCTTACTGCGAGAGCGCCTTCTGCCGCACGAATCCCAGCAGCCAGTTAGGTCCCACAGAGTTGGTCTACTCCAGGTCCTGTTGACTAAACAATGTCGTCTGGCAGGACCCAGGGGAAGAGCCTTCTCTGTGGTGACTCTGACCCTCTGGAATCAATTCCCCTCAGAGATTAGGACTGCCCCCACCCTCCTTGCCTTTCGTAAACTCCTTAAAACCCACCTCTGTCGTCAGGCTTGGGGGAACTGAGACATCCCCCCTTGCCTATGTAACTTTGTGCATGATATGACTGTGTGTATGTATTTTATATATTGGGGTTTTTTTGGGTTTTTTTGTAATGTAAAACTATTATTTTAGATTTTAATTATTAGATTTGTTATCATGTATTGTTTTTATCACTGTTGTGAGCCGCCCTGAGTCTACGGAGAGGGGCGGCATACAAATCTAATTAATAATAATAATAATAATAATAATAATAATAATAATAATTACTCGGCCAGACTTGAAATTCTTGGTTTAGACTACTTACAACTCCATCGTCTCCGTTCCAACTTAATTATAGTTCATAAAATCATATACCAAAATGTCCTACCTTTTAACAACTACTTCAACTTCAACCACAACAACACACGAGCACAAAACAGATTTAAACTAAATGTCAACCGCTCCAAACTTGACTGCAAAAAATACGAGTTCAACAACAGAGTAATCAACGCCTGGAATGCACTACCTGATTCTGTGGATTCTACTCCTAACCCCAAAACCTTTAACCTTAGACTATCTGCAATTGATCTCTCTTCCTTTCTAAGAGGTCTGTAAGGGGCGTGCATAAGCGCACCATTGTGCCTACCGTCCCTGTCCTATTGTCTACTTTTTATCATTACTTATCTAATATTTAATATGTACAAATTATCACCCTATAATTGTTTGACAAATAAATAAAATAAATAATAAAATAAACGTGCATGTGTGTGCGGCCAGCTGATTTTTGGCTCGCACAGAGGATCCGGGAGAGAGTTTTTGGCTTCCAGAGAGCCTCCGGGGGGATTGGGGAGGATGTTTTTACTCTCATCCGGCTCCAGGAAAGCCTTTGGAGCCTTGGGAGGGTGAAACATGAGCCTACTGGTCCCACCAAAATTTGGGAAACAGACTGTTTCTGGCTGCAGAGGGCTTCCGGGAGGGGGGAGCTGTTTTCTCCCTCTCCAGGCATTGAATTATTTATTTATTTATTTATTTATTTATTGAACTTTTATGCCACCCCTTTCTGAGGACTTGGAATTATGGGTGTGGGCACTTGTACATGCACGATTGTGCACACGTACGCTCTTTTGTCACCTGAGGAAAAAAAGGGTTGCCATTCACTGATATAGGTCTTCTATGGAGGGCAGACCAGTTACAATTATTCTTTGTGTAGTCTTGTATCTGTCCTGCCCAATCTCATCTCTATAGTTTTAACCGTATTCAGTTCCAGATTGTTCTGGCTGTACCACAAGGCCAGTTGTCCCACCTTCCATCTATAGTAGATGCAGACTCATCACTGTCTTGAATGATGCCAATGACCACTGTAACATTTGCAAATTTTCAGAACTTTAACAGATAGTTCTCTTGAGGTTCAGTCATTGGTATAGAGCAGAGGTGTCAAACTCAAAGTTCATGGCCCAGATTTGGCCCACGGGGTGCTTAGATCTGGCCCACGGGGCTAAGAACTGACCCATGGTGCCAGCAAAAACAGAGCTCAGGAGGGCTACCTGTGGCCCTCCCAGGTGTTCTGACCTAGGCTTTCTTAGAAAGCATGAAGCAGATCGTTAGTCCTGGTAAAACTTCTTTTATTTACACAACTCTGAATTCCTTTCATTCACAGTCCGCAAGGCTTGGTAAACAGTCTTTCAGAGGAATATTTATCAACACAAACCTTATCTCACTTCGAAGGCTGCCAGATAACTAATTTCCAAATGCAGGCATAAAAACCTTGGCATAGAGTCTATTAGAGGCACAAACAGAATTTTCCACTCTTGCAATGACCGAAGGAACTCATTCTTTCCTGCAAAAGCCCACACCCATTCATTCCACTTTTATTTCTTATGGGATGGGCCAATTATCTCTAAGATGGGCCTTGGGTGGGTTCTGACTTACCTTGTTGCCGGTTCACTTCCTCATGTGCTGCGTAGGTTCACATGCATGGTGTACCACACGGTCATATCACACAGGTGCAGGTGCACTTCACATGTGTGTTGCATGTGTAGAGCTAAAACCCTAGCTTTTCCACATGTGCAGAAGCAAAAAAACAGCTTTTGCGCATGTGCAGAAGTTAAAAGAAAAATGGTGGCACCTAGGTTGCCACTGAGGAGCTGGTTTGGGGCTGTATCCAGCTAGCCATTCTAGCAAGCTGAGGGAAATTTCCACTACCAGTTCTATAGAACTGCTCCAAACCAGCAGGAACCCACCTCTGTGTAGCCTTACTCCCAAGTCGACCTCGGTATCTTAATTGTTCTTGTCTTCTGGCAGCTTTGCACATGCGCACACTGGCAACACTCTCCAGCTGTTATTCTGCATTGCTGATGTCTGACTCCGAAGGCAGCTGATAACTGCCAGATGGCCCTGGCCTCCTCTCTGCCTTGGATGCAGAACCCTTGTTGAGCCTTCCCCAGACTCCAGGACTGACCCATATTTTTCCCCAACCTCCTCACTGTCCGAATCTACTGCCACTTCTGCTGGCCACTGGTGGGCCACAATACTGAGCTCCATTTTCACTGGCAGAGGGTGGCAGGAGGCCTGAGCAACTGAAAATGGAGCTTGGGAGCCCACTTTCACTGGCAGAGTGCCCGGGTCACCACAGGCACCCCAAGTGGTGATGAGTGATTCAAGCTGGCCACATCGACCCACAAAACTGAGGTGGCTCTCAATGAAATTGAGTTTGACATCTCTGGTATAGAGAGATAAGAGCAATGTAGAGAGCACACAGCCCTGAAGGTGCCTTTCTTTTTTTAAATTCTAGTTTAGTTTGTATGGCTTTTATTATTGTTATTAATACTTTCAATATGATATAAACAAACAGAAAAATATGAAACAGAAAACATGCATATTTATGAAATTATGTTAAATAAATATTGATTTATTTTATTTCATTTAAAACTTGTTCTTTTAATGAAAGCTATTTGACGGAAGTGGGCATACATATTTAGAAATAAATAAACAAACAAACAAACAAACAAATAAATAAATAAATAGATAAATAAATAAATAAATAAATAAATAAATATTAATGTATCTCTATTTTGTATTCAAAGTCAAATACAGTTTGTAGAGTACTTGAGATTTGGATTTGCATCCAGCATGAGCATTACCGTAAAAAATATTTAGAAATTTTGTTTCATACAAGCAGTTGATTCTATATCCCAATTTACGATAATTTACAAGGGATTTTATTATAATTTAGATGGTTCTAGGAAACCAAATATAGACTTTCAAAATGCCATTTATTAATAGAATTCTGATAAATAAGTCTAATTATAGTTTTTAATTGCTCTTTAATTAGAAGCTCAAACGATATACTTCAGCTTTCAATTTTTGCATAAAACTCAGTTTTGTATCAGATTTAAATCGAAACAAAAGCTATATTAACTAGGTAACCAGAAGGATAATTTCTCCTAGGTTATTTCTCCTAAGTGATACCATGCCAATTTTCTTCATTAATCACATTTTTTTGAAAATTCCAAGTTATTTAGCCAAGCATAACACTATAACACCATATATATTGTATAATATTTAATTATCTGAAAACTAAATTTATTTAATATTTCATTATTTTATTGTAATAAGGGGCCGGGGTGGCGGAGCAGGTAGAGTGCTGTACTGCAGGCCATGGATCTGTAGGTCAGCAGTTCAAATCTCATCACCGGCTCAAGGTTGACTGGGCCTTCCACCCTTCCAAAGTGGGTAAAATGAGGACCCAGATTGTGGGGGCAATATGCTGGCTCTGTTAAAAAGTGCTACTGCTAACATGTTGTAAGCAGCCCTGAGTCTAAGGAGAAGGGCGGCATAAAAAAATCTTGATCCCGCTATATAGAGCGCTGGTGAGACCACATTTGGAACACTGCATTCAGTTCTGGAGACCTCACCTACAAAAAGATATTGACAAAATCGAACGGGTCCAAAGATAGGCTACAAGAATGGTGGAAGGTCTTAAGCATAAAACGTATCAGGAAAGACTTCATGAACTCAATTTGTATTGTCTGGAGGACAGAAGGAAAAGGGGGGACGTGATCGAAACATTTAAATATGTCAAAGGGTTAAATAAGGTTCAGGAGGGAAGTGTTTTTATTAGGAAAGTGAACGTAAGAACAAGGGGACACAATCTGAGGTTAGTTGGGGGAAAGATCAAAAGCAACATGAGAAAATATTATTTTACTGAAAGAGTAGTAGATCCTTGGAACAAACTTCCAGCATATGTGGTTGGTAAATCCACAGTAACTGAATTTAAACATGCCTGGGATAAACATATATCCATCCTAAGATAAAATACAGGAAATAGTATAAGGACAGACTAAATGGACCGTGAGGTCTTTTTCTGCCGCCAGTCTTCTATGTCTCTATGTTTCTATGAATAAATTTTAAAACAAGTCTATTAATAATGCTTTCTGCTTTTACTGTAAACTATATTCATCTATAGGTAAGTATCTTTGCTAAGCCTCCTGATGGGCCTCTCAGAAGCAGGCTGTTAGGTTTCTAATGCAATTTAGGCTATTCAATTTAAAAAATGAAATTCCCTTGATGCACTTTCCAAACTCACTTAATCTGGAAATAATAATGCAAAACAGGAATGCAACTGATGCAGGCATCCTTTCTCCGACATTTTTACATATGTCTACCAAATTCCCCAGAACATCCAGAAGCTTGAATATTTTTAACTCTGAACTCTGAAATATTCACCTAATAATTCTTACCTGAAATATTGTTTCCTCATTCCTCTTTTAAAATTTAGATTTAATTCTCACAAAATTGGCATTGTTAACAAAGGAAGTGAGAAGGTTTTCATATTAAGGACATGTTCTCTCATCTTTGGTTTCAGTCTGACCTACATTCCTAACTATATGGTATCTTTTTTATACAATAGCTAATCTTTTCCCTATGTGAACACATTGAATAAGCAATCAAGTAATTAAGTGCTATGGTAATCTGATTTTGATAGAACTTGTGACTGTATTACGCTTTCTGCTTCTGTGTATTTTCCCCTTCATTACTATTTTTTATAATTTTAGACTGCATTCCTTAACATGTGAATACAAAATTACTTTAGTAATTAAAGTACCTCAGAACATTAATAGACAGCTTTGCAAATGAAATTATAATTTGACATGATAAAATTATAACTTGACATGATGGCCAGTATTCTGAGCAGAGACTGGTTACAAGCGGTGGGCTACAAGGTCTGTTCTGGATCCTATTCTTTTTAATATGTTTGTGAGTGACATAGGGGAAGGTTTGGTAGGGAAGGTTTGCCTATTTGCTGATGACTCTAAAGTGTGCAATAGGGTTGATATTCCTGGAGGCATCAGTAATATGGCAAATGATTTAGCTTTATTTGATACATGCTAAAAGCTATGGAAACTGAAGTTTATTGTTTCTAAATGTAAAATGATGCACTTGGCGGAAAAGAATTCTCAATCTGAGTATTGCTTTGGCAATTCTATGTTAGCAAAAACTTCAGAAGAGAAGGATTTAGAGGTAGTGATTTCTGACAGTCTCAGAATGGGTGAACAAGTGCGGTCAGGCAAGTAGAATGTTTGGCTGCATAGCTAGAGGTATAACAAGCAGGAAGAGTAGAATGTTTGGCTGCATAGCTAGAGGTATAACAAGCAGGAAGAGGGACATTGTGACCCCGCTGTATGGAGCACTGGTGAGACCACATTTGGAATACTATGTTCAGTTCTGGAGAACTCACCTAAAAAATGATATTGATAAAATTTAACGGGTCCAAAGACAGGCTACAAAAATAGTGGAAGGTCTTAAGCATAAAACTTATCAGGAAAGACTTAATGGTTCAATCTGTACTGCAGGCCCCTCCTCCTATTTCTCCCTCCATACGTCCCCTTTTGGTGTTTGTTCAACCACCCCCTCCTATTTCTCCCTTCATATGTCCCCTTTTGCTGCCTCTCCAAGCACCCCGCTAGCCTTGCTTTATCCATATGTCCCCTGTCGTTGTCTCCCCTGCCCTCCTTTCACCTCGCTTCTAAAGTTTTGGATTTTCCGAATGGTTTGCGCTTTTACATTGATTCCTATGGGAAAAATTGCTTCTTCTTACAAACTTTTCTACTTACAAACCTGGTCACGGAACAAATTAAGTTCGTAAGTAGAGGTACCACTGTACTTAGGAATGCTATAAAACATTCTGTGTATGAACTAATCTGTGCAGAGATCGTGGATGTTTGGTTGGAATGTTCCTAAACCAAAAATGGATTTCAGACATTTGGTTTGGACACAAACATAAATAGGATTTTTCTTTTGGGGTTGTATGTGAACTGAGCAGCGTTCTGGCTGTTCTGTTTTGCTTTATCTGGTGTGATTAGAAGTTGTCTTACTTACTGTATCACCTGTATGGTCTTATATTTATATTTGTTTATTTTGGACTTTACATACAAAGACATGGAAGTGTAGCTTAGATGGAGAAGAAGGAGGAGCAGGACCTTAGGCTAAGAGTTTGGTAGTGGTAGAGTGGAGTGAGAAATGTTGGGATCTGCATGGAAGTATGGAGCAAAGGAAAAGGTTCAAGTAGATTGCACAGAGTCATTCTATAAATATAAGACCATACAGGTGATACAGTAAATAAGACAACTTCTAATTGGGTTGGACTGATTGGGTTGGAAAATTTTATCAGAACAAAATTGTTGCCAGTGATCATTAACTTCAACATTATAGGAATGTGTTCGCTGATGAAAAATATCTGTCTTCCATCCAATCAAATTGAATTGAATCCAACCCAACCCAATATTACTTAGGGTCCCCACCTGCTATTATTTTGCTCTAAAATTAGCCATTTTAAAGTTCTGAATTAATCAGATAGTTGGACTACAACTAGGAAAACTTAGGTTCAAGTGCATTCTTATGCCTGGAACTCATAGTCACTTGTTCAATGTTTGGAGTGGTTAAATCTAACATGGCAGGTAAACAGCCCACAGCCTGGAGTTTGATCCTGATGGGGCTCAGGGTTAACTTAGCTTTTCATAATTCTGAACTCAGTAAAATGAGAACCCCGATTGTTAGGAGCAATTTGCAAATGATGCTGACATTGTAAACTGGCCATAAAATGCTGTAAAGCACTACGGGCTAGTATATACTGTAAGTCCAAATGCTATTGCAATTACTATTTATTTCATATGGTTGTATTGTGGGGATAAAATGGAAGCTCTATATTCCTATAGGATGAGTGGCATATAAATCCAATACATAAATAAATAATACTGGATCTCTCAGGCTCTCTCACCAATGGAACTTCGCCTACCTGTGGTTTAAATGAAGTTGGATTTTATTTTGGTGGGTTAATGGGTTTATTGGGTAAAATAAAAGTAGATAGAATGCTTTAGGTAATATCAAAGATGTGCCTTGGTTTATGAGCATCCTCTACGTTGCTAAAATTCCCCCCCAAATAGTATCAGGTGTATTAGTATATCTTGATTTTATTTATTTGTTTATTTGATTTTATGCCACCCTTCTCCTTAGAATCAGGGCAGCTTACAACATGTTAGCAATAGCACTTTTTCACAGAGCCAGCATATTGGCCTCACAAACCGGGTCCTCATTTTATCCACCTTGGATGAATGGAAGGCAGAGTCAACCTTGAGCCGGTGATGAGATTTGAACCGCTGACCTACAGATCTACAGTCAGCTTCAGTGACCTGCAGTACAGCACTCTACCTGCTGTAATTTAATTGCTGTTTAATGGTAACATGTGCTGTGGATTACTGCCTTCTTGTCTCCTGAAGTTATCTAAAGTGCTTTTGGTTTGTTGACTGTTGGAGTCTTGACGATGACTATGCTGTTTCTATCATTTTTAGTTAGTCTCATTAATCAAATGCCACACTATCATTAAGCATGATGCCATGTCATTGACAATTGCAACCTCCTACATGTTTTTCCATTTATTTTGTCAGAAGCTGGAAGTGAAGGTCACAAATGGTGATCACATTAGAGTTAGTACATTGAGCATAAGCATACAAACACACACACACACACACACACACACACACACACATGCCCAGGTCCCCCCTCCCAAAATTCCAATTTTATATGTACAGTGGTACCTCATGATACGAACCCCTCGTCATATGAACTTTTCAAGATACGAACCCAGGGTTCGGAATTTTTTTGCCTCTTCTTACGAACTTTTTTCACCTTACGAACCTGCCACTGGCCGCTGGGATGCCCCACCTCCAGACTTGAGTTCCTCCCGTTTTTTCCCACCCTGTCCTGCACCTTTCTCCCCTCTGGATCTCCATGGGTTTCCCCCATTTTTCCCCACCCTGTCATGCCCCATTCTCCCCTCTGGATCTCCATGGGTTTCCCCCGTTTTCCCCCACCCTGTCTTGCACCATTCTCCCCTCTGGATCTCCATGGGTTTCCCCATTTTTCCCCACCCTGTCCTGCCCCATTTTCCCCTCTGGATCTCCATGGGTTTCCCCCGTTTTTCCCCACCCTGTCTTGCACCATTCTCCCCTCTGGATCTCCATGGGTTCCTCCCATTTTTCCCCACCCTGTCTTGCACCATTCTCCCCTCTGGATCTCCATGGGTTCCTCCCGTTTTCCCCACCCTGTCTTGCACCATTCTCCCCTCTGGATCTCCATGGGTTCCTCCTGTTTTTCCCCATCCTGTATTGCACCATTCTCCCCTCTGGATCTCCATGGGTTCCTCCTGTTTTCCCCACCCTGTCTTGCACCATTCTCCCCTCTGGATCTCCATGGGTTCCTCCTGTTTTCCCCACCCTGTCTTGCACCATTCTCCCCTCTGGATCTCCATGGGTTCCTCCTGTTTTTCCCCATCCTGTCTTGCACCATTCTCCCCTCTGGATCTCCATGGGTTCCTCCTGTTTTTCCCCATCCTGTATTGCACCATTCTCCCCTCTGGATCTCCATGGGTTCCTCCTGTTTTCCCCACCCTGTCTTGCACCATTCTCCCCTCTGGATCTCCATGGGTTCCTCCCGTTTTCCCCATCCTGTATTGCACCATTCTCCCCTCTGGATCTCCATGGGTTCCTCCTGTTTTCCCCACCCTGTCTTGCACCATTCTCCCCTCTGGATCTCCATGGGTTCCTCCTGTTTTTCCCCATCCTGTATTGCACCATTCTCCCCTCTGGATCTCCATGGGTTCCTCCTGTTTTCCCCACCCTGTCTTGCACCATTCTCCCCTCTGGATCTCCATGGGTTCCTCCTGTTTTTCCCCATCCTGTATTGCACCATTCTCCCCTCTGGATCTCCATGGGTTCCTCCTGTTTTTCCCCATCCTGTATTGCACCATTCTCCCCTCTGGATCTCCATGGGTTTCCCTCCCCCCACTCCGTTCGCCTCAGCTTCGTTTGCCGGCAGCTTTTTTTTTTTTAAAGCCTTAATGTTTTGGATTTTCCTAATCGGCTTCCACGCATTATTGGCTTTTCCATTGATTCCTATGGGAAACATTGTTTCATCTTACGAACTTTTCACCTTACGAACCTCGTCCTGGAACCAATTAAGTTCGTAAGATGAGGTATTACTGTATTTTCTTACAATATACAGTATATGAAATATTTTATAGTTAGAAATCATCTTATTTTAAGTGGTCTGTCACTTAACAGTAATTTTTCAGAGTATGAAGCCAATTCCTGCTGCTAAGTTTAATATCCTTAAGCATGAGGTTGCTTAATAGAATAATGTATAGTCCCTGAAGTCCAGTTTTAGATATGTTACATAGTCCTCTTTGATTCTTAAAGGTTACAGTTAAGTTGTATCCTGCAGATTTATTATCAAATGGGTAATTCATGCAAAGCTAAATGCGCTCACATTTAAAAATAGGATTTGAGGGTTACAAAACATTTCCTGCTATCGTTAAAAAACATACAGTACATAAATGCCTGTGGAAAGCTGTTCTTTGAAATTATCCCCACTAAATTATAATCATACACATTCAACTCTCTGTAATTAAACATTTAGATTTATTTATTCCAGATGTATTTGCTTCAAATAAATCCAGAACATTTGTTGTAGTACTAGACCTTTTACAAGTCTCAGGAATTTACGGATTGTCAGAAAATGAAGTGAATTGTCTCCTTTGGTTTCGTTGCAGTACTGACAACTTCATTTTATGCTTTTTTGGAAAAGGATATGGATCATGTTTTTAGGGCATTTTAGAAACTACTGGTTTCTTTAGAAGCAACCTAATGACTGAGAGGGAACTGCAGATGAGCTATACAGTGATACCTCGTCTTACAAACCCTTCGTCATACAAACTTTTCGAGATACAAACTCGAGGTTTAAGATTTTTTTGCCTCTTCTTCCAAACTATTTTCACCTTACAAACCCAAGCCGCCGCCACTGGGATGCCCCGCCTCCAGACTTCTGTTGCCAGCGAAGCACCCGTTTTTGCGCTGCTGGGATTCCCCTGAGGCTCCCGTCCATGGGAAACACCACCTCCAGACTTCTGTGTTTTTGCGATGCTGCAGGGGAATCCCAGCAGTGCAAAAATGGGCACTTCGCTGGCAATGGAAGTCCGGAGGTGGGGTTTCCCAGCGAGGGGAGCCTCAGCGAAATCGCAGCATCACAAAAACATGTAAGTCCAGAGGTGGGATTTTGAGGACTTCCATGTTTTTGCAATGCTGCAATTTCACTGAGGTTCCCCTCACTGGAAACCCCCCTCCGGACTTCCGTTGCCAGCGAAGCACCCGTTTTTGCGCTGCTGGGATTCCCCTGCAGCATCACAAAAACACAGAAGTCCGGAGGTGGGGTTTCCCATAGAGGGGAGCCTCAGGGGAATCCCAGCAGCGCAAAAACGGGCGCTTCGGCTGGCAAAAGGGGTGAGTTTTGGGCTTGCACTCATTAATCACTTTTCTATTGATTCGTATGGGAAACACTGTTTCATCTTACAAACTTTTCACCTTACAAACCTCGTCTCGGAACCAATTAAGTTTGTAATGCGAGGTATCACTGTATTAATAAAAATGATCCAAAGCATAATTCCTAGTTTTGATGAAACATTTGAGGGGCTCTGCAGATTATCCCTTTTTAAAAATACAGATAAAAACTAAAAAAAATCAGTTCTTAAAATTCCACATTAGAAGTATTGGGTTAATTTATTATGTAATAGGTCAATGTTACAATTAATATCTGAGAAATAAATCAGAGTCCAAACCTTGGCCTTCTTTCAAGTTCCAATTTATTAACAGAGACATATTGGCTACGAACTGTAGGCAACCCGAATCTAACTTTTTCCACAGTTCTCCGCCTTCAGTTAGTTTTTCTCTGGAGTTAATAGCCCCAATACATTTACAATATGATTTACAGTGTATCATTTTTATTTTTCTAGGATGCTCTTGATGAGATGCTCCATATTCTACCTCTTCCTTCTGCTACCATTTAGCTCCTGGATGCAGAAACTACCTACTAGAGATGAAGAACTTTTTCAGATGCAGATCCAGGATAAAACTTTTGTCCATGATTCTTCAGTACTCCCTGATGGAGCAGAGATCAGTAGTTATCTCTTCAGAGGAACACCCAAACGGTACATTGATTATAAAGTAAAGTTGAAAAGTTATATAACTTGTCTTGCCTCTGTTCTTTCAGTCAGTCTTGATGCCTGGCAAATATATGGACAAGTCCATTCAATTTTCTCAACAACACTTTCCATTGCCTTGTTTTTAGGGCTTATAGGCCCAAGGTCGCTAAGTGTCAACTTTGTGAGGTAGACCAGACAGGAAACATGGCCAGGCCATCTAATTCTACTTTATTGAAAGATTACTTTAACAGAATCTTGAAAATCTGAAACTGTATTTCCCTTACAACACAAGAAGTTAGGGAGGGTTTCTTCTGAGCCTCTTTCCCTGCTGTACCCCTTTTATTTGACTGTTCCTTTGGCTGTATCTCTTTGTGCTGTCCCCCAAAGTTCCCCTGCACATAGCATTATATCTTGTGTCTAAGACTGCATAAGTCCACTGTTTTCATTGCTATGATTCTCCTTTAGAGATTGCTAGCAGAGCTCATTTATGAACACTAACTAGCAGTCAGAAACATGAAAACTCCTTAGTCTCATAGCACAGTGTTTTTCAACCAGTGTGCCGTGGCACACTAGTGTGCCGCGAGACATGGTCAGGTGTGCCGCGAAGCTCAGCAAGAGAGAGAAAGAGAGAGAAAAAGAAAGCAAGAGAGAGAGAAAGAGAGAGAGTGAGAAAGAGAGATAGAGAGAGAAAGCAAGAGAGAAAGAGAGAGAAAGAAAGAGAAAGAGAGGCAGAGAAGGAGGGAGAGATAGAAAGAGAGCAAAAAAGAGAGGAAGGAAGGAAGGAAGGAAGAGGGATGGACAGAGAGGGGAAGGAAGGAAGAGAGAGAAAGAGGGAGAGAAATAGAGCGAAAGGGAGGAAGAGAGATATATAATTTTTTCATCCAAACTTTTTTTAGACCCCCCCACCCCCCGCTCAATGTGCCCCATAATTTTGTATATGTTAAAAATGTGCCGCAGCTCAAAAAAGGTTGAAAATCACTGTCATAGCACATAGACAGACTGAACCATAATTTTAACTGCAAAACTGTAAGCATTATAGACCAAATTGAATCCAAAAAATCCTAGGAATTTCCAGGAAGCTTGGCATTCAGATAAATGTGCCATCAATAGGCACATAGAAAAAAAACACATTCATATACTATTCAAAAGAGACAATAAAGAAGCTAAGAATAGGAAACATTACTTATTTATTATTTATTAGATTTGTATGCCACCCCTCTCCGGAAACTCAGAGTGGAACATGAAGATGAGAATACATCTTCTCCAGCAGCCCATAGCCATATAAGCAGGGATTAACATCAGACAAACCAGATCAAACAAACCAAATCAAGCAGAAAACTATATCCTAATCAAGGATCTACCAAGGGCAAACCACATCCCACCAATAATGGCAGGGCAAGCTGCAATATGTAAATAGAGAACAAATGCCACAATCACTTGCACTAATGATGTTCCTTAGTTGGGAATGAAATGAAATGAAATTGCAAGCAAACAACCAAGCTCAGAGACCATCAAGGGCCTCACAGTTCAATATATGAGCTACATATACTCCATTGCTTCTCTCTGCATCCTTAATTTTGTATTGTGAAGAAAGTTATGCTTTTATTCATCTTTCCATAGGTTTTTTTTTGTGGTAGAGGAAGATAACACACCATTTGCAGTTACAGTGACGCCTTGTGACACACCTCTGGAATGGAAACTGAGTTTGCAAGACCTCCCCGAAGAGTCAAGTGGAGAAGGGTCAGGTAAATTACAGTAAAAACCGAAGAGAGATTATTCATTTTGTTAAATATGAATAAGCTGACATTAAAATTTCATCAGTAATTGCTGTTTAAAAAATTAGTGAAGAAGAGTTGACCTTTAATAATTGAATGATAGATTCAATGTTTCCCTGGCTTATCAAAAAGTCATTCTTCTAGTTAAATTTTTTGTATTAAATAGGCAAAAAATTGGAGATAATTATAAACCAATAGAGGAGGATGTCTTATTTTACCTATTCCTCTCCTGCACTAATCTTTGATATAGCCAGTAGCGGATTCCTACCAGTATGGTTGGCACCATCATACAGATAGTGAAAATTGAGCTGTGCATGCAGCTTTGAATCTCCGGTGTGTCTGAGCAAGATTTTGCTTCTGCACATGCGCAGGAAGCAAAAATCTCACGAGGAGACGCATAAACATGCACAATTTTAGTAATTTTTTTGCTTATGCACATGCACGGAAGCAAAAATTGTCCAAATTTCACACACACGCATGTCCCCTCACAAGATTTTGCTGCATGTGCAGAATCTCACTCGGACACGCATGCATGCCGGAGTTGCAGAGCTACACACACAGCGCACCAGTAGCAGCAGAAGCGGCAACCCCTGCCTGGGTATAGCCATAATTATCTACGGAGTCTACGGAGAGGGGTGGCATACAAATTTAATAAATAAATAAATAAATAAATAAATAAATAAATATAAAAATAATATAAAATATAAATAAATAAATAAATAAATATTTATATATACTTTACATATATAAATATGTAGTGGTAAAATAAGCAAGCTTTTGCATCACATGAACAAAAAAAAATATAGGTAGTCGTCACGTTTCAACCACAATTTAACCCCAAGCTTGTGTTGCTTAGTGAAACAGCTGTTAAGTGATTTTTGTCCCATTTTATGACCTTTCTTGCCACTATTGTAAAGTTTTCTCCTGAACGCCATAACTCTGCTAAACAAATAATTTCCTCAAAACAGTCAAACTATTTATGAAGTCTGCACTACTATGAATCTTCTTATCCTTCTTATCACCCATCTCCTCCCACTTCTGACTGCATGATTGTAACTTTGTTGCTTGTATCCTTATGATTTATATTGACTGTTGACTAATGTGATTGCTTATTTATATCCTATGACAGTCATTAAATGTTGTACCTTATGATTCCTGATGATGTATCTTTTATGTACACTGAGGTCATATGCACCAAGACAAAGTCCTTATGTCCAATCACACTTGACCAATAAAGAATTCAATTCTGTTGTGTTTCTCTTCTCTTCTGTTGTGTTGTGTTGTGTTCTATTCTATTCTATTCAATTCTGGTCCCTATTTTGATTTTTCTTTTTATAATAAAAATACAATATTAATCATTATTTGTATTAAAAGCTAAACATAAAAAAAGAAATAAAACAGTCTCAATTAAAATATATAAAAATAACAAAATAATTATATTACAAACTGAGACATTCCTAATTCTAAATAAATTAAATTAGACCCTATAAAAACTACTTTTATTATATGTAATAAAATAGGAGTAAGAAATATACAAAAAAAGTCAGAAAAGCTAAGGCCAGTCAAGAAGCTTAAATCCTCAATCTCATAGCACCACTATTTTCAGAAACCCAAAAAAGTTTAAAACTTAGATTTAAAGATTAAATAGTCACCTGTCATCTAAAGATTAACAAATGCATAACAGAAGTGTGATTCCCAGACTGTGGAACTGAATCCTGAAAGGTCCTATAGCTTGAGTTTGTTATTGGAGTTCTGGGAAAAGCCCAAGATTTCTGAATACTTGATTTTGGGGAAATGTAACTGCTCAACAATGAAAATAGGAAAGGAAAGGTATTTTCATCACATTGCTTATTAATGCCATGAAATAGTAATTAAAGAATAAAATTAATATAATGCAGAAAAATGAGATCCTAGTAATTGGTGCCTTTGTGCAAGATAGAGCAGTGACCTCAACCTCGCATGACCTCAAGTTTCATGGCAACCTGAAAGGATTTATTATATATAAGCAGTATTATATATAATGGCAATTACCTGTGCAACATTTGAAAAAAATTATTTATAAAATTAATATGGCCATTTATTGCAAAGAAAGTGACTCTGGGCAGCATTAAAAATATTAATTTAAATGTTAATGATAATCATTTATGAGACTTTCTTCTTCATGTCTATAAATGAGATGCATAAAATTCTCCTTCACTTTGGATTTCTGCCACTATTTGCTGTTTTCCCTAATGTCTTTGGCTGTCCTAGATGCTGTAATATGAATCTAATATTATTTATACAATAACTGAATGCTTTGAAAACATGTCCATATGTCATTTTATAATTATGAGTCCACAAAAGTTGATTTTAGCAGTTTAGTTTTCCATATAAAGACATCTTTTTCCAAAATCTCCTCTGTTTTTGTTTATAAAACTCCTTGCTTTACTATATTATGAGATGTAAATCATATTATAAAATACATATGTCAGTGCGTACAGTACAGTACAGTATTTGTGTAAACTATAACTTGCTAACTTTATTCATTTAGATTGCTTAAACCATTTTTCAGGAACAATATAGTTAACAATGTTAACTATAATTTTGAATGTTAATGAACATAATGTTGCTTGAATTGTACAACTAAATATGTATTAATAGACTTTTGTGAAAACCATTGCATTATTTTGTAATATAATAAAGTATTTATTTTCAGTTTGACACTTAATACCGATATCTGCATAGTATTACAGCATTATTTATTTGGTGTTTTCAAAGAGAGAAAAATAATAATTAAAGCTGCTTAGGAAAACAATAATGTTTCCCATCTTTGCATTCTAGTTGGTCTGCAGTATTTTGTAATGGTATGTGAGAATGACCTGACCAACAAGGGAAAGAAATATTGCAAATGAAATGATCAGACAAGGGAGGAGACATAGCCAAGTGACTTAACTGTCAGAGAAAAAAGTTCTCTTTAATTGATTAAGAAATTAAAAACAGCAGCAGGAAATTTATAACTTCAGTCTTGAACACTTCTTTTAATGTAGCTTTACAATAAAGTAGAATTAGTTCATGTACTCATATTCCCTATCTGGTTTTCTTAGGAACAAAAACATTTAGAGCCTCCATTTAGAAACCATCGCTTTGTTTTAAAATCTCTCATTATTGTCTCTTCTAGGTGAACCGGAGCCACTTGAACAACAGAACCAGCAGATTATTCGTGAAGAAGACACAGAGCTATTTTCATACAGAGGAAATGATGTTGAGTATTTTGTATCTTCTACTTCACCTTCTGGGTTATACCAGTTAGAACTCTGGTCAACGGAAAAGGATACAAACTTTAAAGTCTATGCTAGTACAACTCCAGAGTCAGATCAACCGTATCCTGAACTACCTTATGATCCAAGAGTTGATGTCACTTCTCTTGGTCGTACAACTGTGAGTTTGGCATGGAAACCTAGCCCTACAGCTTCGGTATTGAAACAGCCAATACAATATTGTGTAGTCATTAATAAAGAACACAATTTCAAAAGTCTCTGTGCTGTTGAGACAAAACAGACTGCTGACGATACATTTATGAAGGCTCCTAAACCTGGTCTGGATTTTAGCCCTTTCGATTTTGCCCATTTTGGATTTTCTTCCAACAGTAATTCTGGGAAAGAACGCAGCTTCTTAAAACCAACACCAAAGCTTTATTCAAAACTTTATTCAAAGCCTAAGGTTGATCTGGAAAAGATATGCATTGGAAACAAGAATATATTTACTGTATCTGAACTGAAACCTGGTACACAGTATTATTTTGATGTATTTGCTGTAAATGTCAATACAAATATGAGTACTGCCTATGTTGGTACTTTTGCAAGAACTAAAGAAGAGGCCAAACAGAAGACAGTTGATTTAAAAGATGGGAAGGTTACAGATGTATTTGTCAAGAGAAAAGGCACCAAATTTTTGCGGTTTGCTCCTGTTTCATCACATCAGAAAGTTACATTTTTTGTTCACTCGTGTCTCAGTGCCATACAAATACAGATCAAAAGAGACGGAAAACTTCTGTTGTCTCAAAACGTTGAGGGTGTCCATCAGTTTCAACTTAGGGGAAAGCCAAAAGCCAAATACCTCATCCGACTAAAAGGAAATAAGAACGGAGCCTCCATATTGAAGTTTTTAGCCACAACAAGACCCAATAAGCAGTCATTTCCATCTCTTCCTGAAGATACAAGAATTAAAGCCTTTGATAAACTTCGCACATGTTCCTCAGTCACAGTGGCTTGGCTAGGTACACAAGAAAGAAACAAGTTTTGCATCTACAAGAAAGAAGTAGGTGACGACTATAATGAGGAGAAAAAGAAAAGAGAACAAAATCAATGTCTGGGACCAGGCTTGAGAAAAAAATCAGAAAAAGTCCTCTGTAAGTATTTTTACAGTCAAAACCTACAAAAAGCAGTTACCACAGAGACAATTAAAGGTCTAAAGCCTGGCAAATCCTATGTTCTGGATGTTTATGTCATAGGACATGGTGGGTATTCGGTCAAATATCAAAGCAAATTAGTGAAAACAAGAAAATTCTGTTAGGGATATTTTACATAAAAATCAGCAGAACATTACTGGGTAAACTAACATACAGGATAGAAGTTGTAAACTGCGTTGGTATTATGTATAGGAGATATTAACATCTATATTTATGTTACAGAAAGATTGAGACTAGTGCTCTTCGTTGGTATCTGACGGTTGCATTCTCATGCATCTGGTGGTCTGTGTTTGATGATCAGTCAAGATAACAGGGAATATTGAAGAACCTGTCCTTTTTGCTTCCATATTGCATGAAGTGCTTCTAAATTATTTTATCATATCAAAGGCTAGCACAAATCATTCAGTACATACATATTAGTCATAGGCAAAGTCAAGAACCAAAACGTCCATCCAATCTCTTGTCATACACTATGGTTTATGTAAATTATTTTCACTGTCTTGTTTAATATGTTTATGTTTCTATGTTGTAAACTAAGAAAAATCTTTTCCAGTTAAAAGCATAGATTTAAATTAAATATTAACTGGGATTTCCAGTTTTATTGTTAATATAAATTCCTATCTGATTAATTTTAAATGCTTCAAAAGTTTATGTATTTCATGTACAAAATTGTAAGTCATTATATTCCTGTATATAAAATTAAAATATTAGATTATACATTCCTATTCCTATTGATGTTTCATATATCTACATAGCCACATACATATACATAAATTTCTATAATTATATGAATGCATTTTGAGCATCTTTTATTAGTAATTATCTGAACATCATTTAATTGTTAATATTTTTTTTTAAAAAATCAATTTGTCAGATCAATCCTTTAATCTCTATTGAAACAATAAGATAATCTACTCGTGTTTAAAACTGAAGAAACTGATATGAATGTCTCTTTCTTTTAATTCATGGTAATAAATTAGCCTATCATATAGTAAGCACAATCAATGCACAATCAGGCTTTCTTAATTTTTCTGATTCCCATATATATTTATATCATTGTAATTATATTTTGGATTATACTATGTGACCTACATATTGAACACTTCAGAGATACAAATGAAAGGAAGGCGTACAGGCGGACCTGATTAATAATGTTTATTGTCTGCATTTTCATAGGAATCAGATTAAAAATTAGATCTTCATCAAGCAGGGGTTTTTTGTTTTCATTTGATTTCTGTAAACAAAGCAATCATAGCAATTGGTATTATAGAATTTTTTAAACTAGCATAATAACAGAATTTACCCAGGCATCTCTAGCTTTAACATTTGAAGGCAGAATTGAATGAAATATATGGGAAAGGTAATATTTTCTCTAATAGCAGATAAAATATGAACAGATAAAATATGAAGAAGATGCAAAGTTGATTATAATAAAGAATAATGTGAAAACATTTTTCTGATCAAATGCTGGCAAATGGATGGGAATGCCTTTGCACTAATACAAAAATGATTATATATGTGCATATACATTATGTATGTATGTATGTACGTAGGTACGTATTATGTCTCTCTCTCTCTCTCTCTGTGTTACACTTGTAAATCTCTAAGGTTCTAGTTTCCCTTTTTTTCCAAATAGTTTGGGTATCTCCTGCTTTTGCTTTCAGAGCAGAAAGTCCAACTCATTATGGTACTTTAATTATATATCCACTTTTTTGGAGATGAGCAGAAGCAAAACAGACAGAGAAAGAATTGGCAAGAAATGGCAAGAAAAATTATATGTTCTCTTTGTGATATGTAGGCAGGACCAGAATTGGGAAAAGCAAAGTTTGAACTCAGCAGATTGCAACTACGGTATATCCCTATTTCATGGAACTTTGGCAATTCACTCTATAAAAAAATCTGTTTAACAATATCCATTCACCACCCTACTCCATGGTTTTCAGACTCTCTATTTTTCTGGCAATCAAGATGTTGATATGATGGAAATCTACGTTAGGGAAGCACTTTGTAAAGCATGTAAATAAAAGCAGTTGACATTTCCAACAACTTCCTGTCTGGTTGTGAAACCATAGTCTGTAATTTTGCAGCTGGATCATCTTCCCAAATACACATATTCTCATTTGAATACAGTTAAACTTGTTTCTAAAATCTTTCTTTAGATAGTTGTATGGTTAACTTTGTGCTTGATTCATTTTATACTTCCAGATGGATAAAGATAGTGCATATTATTCAGTCATATTAAAATTGAATATTACAGCCTTTACAGTATATCATATATAACAAAATCATATGTTCAGAATCTTTGTAATATAGGCTTGGTAAGTACCGTATGTTGTACATACTCCTGGTCAGTTGGAGGATGATGAAGATATTGAGGACTTGGATTCAGATAGTGTTTATGAATTAGTGGGGGGGCGGGGTTACAGGTAGTAGAACAGGTGGGAGGCCAGCCCTAGGATGGGGTATGAGTTCAGGATTTAGCGAGGGAGAATCAGACGCTCGCTGGGTTAACCCTAAATTCAGAAGGGCCCAAAAACATAGAGAACAGGTGTCTGGAAGAAGATATTAAGGAGAGGAATGGGTTAAATACTGTAGTGATGTATTTGGCACATCAGGGGGTCAGTAGGGAAGAAGTGTGGAGTTTCAACGTTGCCGAAGAGAAAAATGGAGGTTTTCTCTGCCGCTCCCAAGTAAGCAAAAGTATTCTGTGTTGATTAACAGTCAGGGCTGCTGTTTTAGAAATCATGCTGTTAGGAAAATAAATCTTGTTAAGTGGAGAAGGAGAAGGAATGTGAGAAATGCAGTTAAGGGAGATAACGGACCAACAGATAAGTGCCTGCGTGAAATGTGTTTGAATTCCAGAAGAGCAGAGAAATAAATGGAGTTTCTTTATTCATGAAATAATACATTTAATAAGAGTTATTTGTAATTGCTAAATTTCTACCAGAAACCAGAACACTGTATCTATGCAAGAAAGATTGGAACATTATTTTCATTCCAAATTTGATATAATAAGTCTACGGAGAGGTGCGGCATACAAATCTAATAAATAGATAGATAGATTGATAGATAGATAGATAGATAGATAGATAGATAATAAATAAATAAATAAATAAATAAATGCAGATTTAAAGATCAATGGAAAGGTACAGTATGTGAATATGCAACAATGCCTTTAGTTTCATTCATTGTCCTTGTAGACACATACTGTATATTTGGTCTGGATCTAAGACTGGAGCAGAATTGCAACAACAAATTAAATGCATGTGCCATCTGATGTAAAGTGACTGAATATTTATGGCTGGAATTACATTTATTTTGGCTTTTAAAATTCTGTCAAACTACTCAACTCTTTTGAATAAATACAAACATGACTCGATATTACACATTCACTATAATATATAGCTGACATCTTAGGTACAGAAGTAACATATGTAAAACAATGGATTTATTTTGAAATTGTCAATACTATGAACCCTTATTAAATGAAAGGAGTTGAGAATATACCTGTTCACATAATGGTAGCTTTAGACAGAAACCTATTTCCAAACTATTTATTAAAATGTATGTTTTTGCATCTTTAAGCTTATACAGTGGTCTGTTTAAAAATGTACAAAACGGGGAATGTATTTTGTTTCAATTTTGGAACAAAATAGATTCATTTTAAACTTCATCAAGAAAGATTGCATTGGCTGCGTTCTGATGGAACAATCCTCAAAATAGCTTCAGTGTTTTGTTTTGACCTTGAAACAAATTTTTTCAAATGTACACATTTTGTTTGGAGTCTATAATACTCAAAATGGTAATTGTGATTTAAAAAGTACATTTGAAACTTGCATTACTTATCTATTTAGAGTGATCCCTCATTTTTCATGGGGGATACATTTTAAGACCACCCGTAAAAAATGAATTTCCGTGAAGTAGAGGAAAGGTATTTTTTTATGTATTTAACAAATATTTGGACTTTAAAACCCACCCTTTGCATTAAATAGTCATTCTTTAATGTTTCTCAGCTGGAACTACATGTGATATCCTACCAGTTTCTTTAATAGAGTACATTACTACTGTAGAAGAATTTTATGAATTTTTAATGGATTTAATTTTTTTTATGGATTTACGCCCCCTTTGAAAACCCGTGAAATAGCGAATCCGTGAAAGATGAACCGTGAAGTAGTAGGGGATTACTGTATATGAACACTGTTCTCTCTATCCCTCCCCTCCCCCCACTCCATTTATACAGTGGGATAATTCTTAACAGTTTTCCATTAAAATGCAAAAATAATTTTATGGGCTTTTCAAAGAAAACATATTATAAACCTTAACATGCTAATATTAACAGAAGGTCCATCTACCAATATGGAAATTTAATAAGGACAGAAATATGTCTTAGGAATTAAGTTCATTTATGTTTCAGTTAGTTTCATATGTTCATGCTGTTCTTATTTGGAATAAGCAAGTAAGGACAAAAAGAAAAAAAATAGTGAAGTAAAGATTGAAAGGGAGAAAAAGAAATACAGTATAGCTAAATTTAGTCCTCAACAATACTGCTCATGAAACTTCAGATTCTTGCAAACCATTGTGAGTTTAAATATGTATTCATTACTTTTAAAAATTACAATTTAGTCTTTGTTTTTTTCCCCTTTAAATATTTGCCTATTTTTTAAAATTATCATTAATTCCATATTATCATGACTTCCATGGATGGTCAATTATTATTCATTTGAATCTTCCTTTGAATCTGTATATTTCCTATAAAATTGATCTTCAATCTGACTGAGTTCTACCTCAATGTATTTCTTTTGTATTGTAAGTTCACTTCAATGTTGAATTCTTTTTCATTCAGTAT
The DNA here is from genome assembly GCF_031021105.1 of Erythrolamprus reginae. NCBI lineage: Eukaryota > Metazoa > Chordata > Lepidosauria > Squamata > Dipsadidae > Erythrolamprus > Erythrolamprus reginae. Next base: position 59,410,456 of record NC_091956.1, on the reverse strand, counting down.
GCATAAATTCTTGATTGCATTTTTGTTCTACTGCACACAGTTCTTAAATATCTATTCCTAATTAATTAAACTTACTTTAATTTTTTTGCCTACATACTGAAATCTTATTTCCATATAAACAAACAGCAAAATAGACAAAAGCATCTCTCATACGCAACCACTTTCATTCAATAACTTTCATTCACTGTTTTTTAATGATTAACGTGAAATATCTTTGTGATTAGCATTCTATTCTAATGATTTGATTATAATTTATATTAGTTGCAATTATTCTGAAACAATTATAATTGATTATTATTCTGAAACTTATATAGATGTGGTTAAAAATGACACTCCACATATCTAAGGAATTATGGCATAATCAGATGGAAGGTTTGGCATACTCGGACCTTCATAAATAACCCATGAAACTCGAATCAAAGAAGACTTTCTGCCTTACTCCCAAACTAATGTATTTCCTCTGAAGTTGTATTTAATGACAATCCCAAACACACTCATTCTTAATGTTTCCAAATGTAAAATAATGCACTTGGGGAAAAGGAATCCTCAATCTGAGTATTGTATTGGCAGTTCTGTGTTAGCAAAAACTTCAGAAGAGAAGGATTTAGGGGTAGTGATTTCTGACAGTCTCAAAATGGGTGAACAATGCAGTCAGGCGGTAGGGAAAGCAAGTAGGATGCTTGGCTGCATAGCTAGAGGTATAACAAGCAGGAAGAGGGAGATTATGATCCCGCTATATAGAGTGCTGGTGAGACCACATTTGGAATACTGTGTTCAGTTCTGGAGACCTCACCTACAAAAAGATATTGACAAAATTGAACGGGTCCAAAGACGGGCTACAAGAATGGTGGAAGGTCTTAAGCATAAAATGTATCAGGAAAGACTTAACGAACTCTATCTGTATAGTCAGGAGGACAGAAGAGAAAGGGGGGACATGATCGAAACATTTAAATATGTCAAAGGGTTAAATAAGGTCCAGGAGGGAAGTGTTTTTAATAGGAAAGTGAACACAAGAACAAGGGGACACAATCTGAAGTTAGTTGGGGGAAAGATCAAAAGCAACATGAGAAAATATTATTTTACTGAAAGAGTAGTAGATACTTGGAACAAACTTCCAGCAGACGTGGTAGATAAATCCACAGTAACTGAATTTAAGCATGCCTGGGATAAACATATATCCATCCTAAGATAAAATACAGAAAATAGTAAAAATAGTATAAGGGCAGACTAGATGGACCATGAGGTCTTTTTCTTCTGTGAGACTTCTATGTTTCTATGCTTTTAAGATTTGTGTTAAGACCACCATCAGATATTTTAATTTGCTCTAAAATTCTTGTGCTGAATCTTCATTTTGAAAACAATTGATACTCAAATATATTGGTCTATGTAAGTATGCATCCTCTTGGTATGCAGTTTTATACATGTTGGGGAAATGTTGAAGAATTAAGCCATGTTTTTTTATTTAATAAAATTTCATATTCCAGTCTATGATTATGAAAAGGATATGAAATATAACTAGTCTTTTATTAAATAATCCTTGAAGAATTTTTTGGTATAAGATGTAACTACCTTGAAAAATTCATAATTGCTACTATTATTGTGAATTTGGTTCTTAAACTTCAGGAAAGGTTAGATATTTTTGTTTAGTTTTCATTTGTAATTAGTAATATTCTTATGGTAGATTATCATCTGTCCTTAGTATGTTAAGGACAGAAAGGGGAAGAAGGAGTCAACCTATTCCCCAAAGCACCTGAGGGTAGAATAAGAAGCAATGGGTGGAAACTAAACAAGGAGAGAAGTAACTTAGAACTAAGGAGAAATATTATGACAGAACAATTAATCAGTGGAACAGTTTGCCTCCAGAACTTGTGAATGCTCCAACACTGGAGGTTTTAAAGATAATGTTGGATAACCATCTGTCTGAAGTAATGTAGGGTTTCCTGCCTAAGCAGGGGGTTGGACTAGAAGACCTCCAAGGTCCCTCCCAAATATGTTGTTGTTGTTGTTGTTGTTGTTGTTGTTGTTGTTATTATTATTATTATGATGATGATGATGATGATGATGATTAAGGCAAGCTAATTAGAAATAGGAAGTCAGAGAGGCAAGCAGACCAGTGGCAAGATGTAAGATAGGAAAGGGAGAGCAGACACATAGGTTTCTATGGATTTGTTATTAATGTTGGAATTTAAGATTGCTATTTATCCTTAGTTGCCATTAAAACTATTTTCCAAATGGACAAGTGCTGTAAGAGTCTAACCATTATAGATAATTTCAAATAAGGAATTCGTAAAAGCTCTTGGAAACTCTTCAACTTGTTTATGAAAGGAAACATACCCTTTAAAAGGATCTGTTTTATAATTGCTGGTGCAGATTTATTCTCTTGGGATAACTTTGCTTGTAATTTCAATCAATATCAATATTCCTGGAATATAGGCTCTTGTATTCATGGAAACTATATGGTGTGTGTGTGGGTGGGGGGGGGGATGGAGAGTAGCTTCTTGGTGTTTTCCAAGACTTGAATGCATTATTGGGTAATGGGTATTTTTTAAAGAGACAGTTTTCAGACATACGGTCAACCTGGATACTGAATTAACCCATTTTCTGAGAATGTGTCTGAATAAGCCTTGGAAGGGATCAATGTATATACAGCCTATGTTTGGATATTAATTTATGATTTACTGTATACATTATGTTTATGTACTTATATGCAAATATATCTAAATATGTAGTTTGACACTATTAACTATTAATTGCTATTTGGTACTGAATGAATGGGAAGTATGATTTTGGCTTTATGCTATATCTTCAATTATATTGATTACCAGAAAGCATCATATGACTAGTTTTGCATTTACTGGAACTCCTTAGACATGAGTAACCTATTTTATGGATTCAGAACTCTAATGGAAATTTAACTTGTGGACCTCTGTGCCCTCCTTCTCCCTCCTCTCTCTCTCTCTCTCTTTCTCTCTCTCTCACACACACCACATTGATTTTAAAAGCTTTTATTCAAACCCTAAGTGGTTCCAAGCTATTCCACATGATGAGTGGGTCCACTTGCAAGGGACTGTTGGCCACTTTCAGGCTGGTGGCATTTGTGGTGGTGGTGGGAGCACGAAGGACGCTAGTGGCAATGGATGGAGAGAAGGATGCTAGCGAGTGCGCATAGCATGCAGCCCCCTCCCCAGCCCCACAACCACCAATGCCAGTTACTACCCTGTGCCCTGTGGGAGGTAGGCTACTCCCAGTTGCCTACTACTAGTCAGTGGGTGTTCGAGTCACCATCATTTTGTGTGGGATTAAATAGACAATGTTGATATGAACCTTCATGATAAGCAAGGCTGCTTCCTCACAAATAGCCTGGCTGACTGAATTGCACCTATATCCTCTTTTCCCTGCATGTCCTAGGATTGGGAGAAGGTGTAGACTCCATCTCTACATCTTTGTTGATCAGCAGGAGCTGTTTTTGTTCCTCACCTGAAGCTTCAAGCCTAACCTGCTGGAGCTGCAGCTCTTTCACCTTGGGCTCAGCCTGCTGCCCATCCAGTCATTCAGTTGAAGCTATCAGAATGGTATACATGGCTCACTTTCCCTTAAGTCTGTCAAGCTGAATATTGCCAGCCTCAGAGACATTCAATAATTAAAGAGTTAACATGTGTGCCTTGTCATTAATCACCTCCCATATTTTATGTCATATCCTCCTATGTCATTTCCGCCTTCTTCATCCCGTTGTTCTCTGCCTTCTTAAGACTCCATGATGTGAGCTGTTTATTTTCTACTTTTATAATAAAAGAAAGGTTTTTTTGATTAACCATGCTTGGATCTCTTAAATCCATCACCTCCAAGGTGTAAAGTTCAAACGGACTTTTACAATCCATGACATGGTAGCAGAGGATGGTTTCGTGACAAAGTCAGGGGTATCAAACTCAATTTACCCGAAGACCACTGGAAGTAGAGTCTGGGCCACATCAGGTTTTCTACAAGAAAAGCTCTTACAAAACATTCCAATGTTATCAAATGTCTTTATTTTTTCATCTTATTTTGTGTTAAAAAATAAAAATAAATTAACAAATTCATAAGAAAAAATAAATAAATCTGTAATAAATAAATAAAATGAAAGTAATAATAATAATAATAATAATAATAATAATAAAGCAAATATAGAAGACTGAAGAAACCACATATAATTATTATTATTCAGATTCAAATGTCTGTATTAACAGTTCTTTAACATTTAACTTTCTGAACATGAATGGAACATTGAACATAAACTGTTTTGAACATGGCTTCTTCTGCCTACTTCTTGCTGCTAGAGATCTGGCAGTGCTTACTCTCACATAGCTGAGCCACATTTGGCTCAAGGGAGGAAGCAGCTGAGACCCTCATTAGGCCTTGAAGATGCTCATCAGTAAGTCTGGACCTGTACTTGGACTTATTGAAGTTCAAGGTAGAGAAGAGCTTTTCGCACAAGTATGTGCTCCCAAAAAGACACATGGTCTGCTTGAAAATTCAGGAAAGATCAGGGAAGCTGGGGGACAAGTCTCTCAAAAATTGCCGAGCTTCTCTGCTTTTCCAGTGACCTCCCTGAACTTGGCTTTAAGTTCAGAGTTGCACTGCAGGTCAATAAGCACCATTTGAAGCAGAGGAAGGGCATCTTGCACATCAAAGGAGAAGGGATCTGCAAAAAATTGAAATGTGGCTCTGTGTGTCTTGAAGTCTGCAAATCTGTGATCAAATTCCTCCTGTAGCTTCAAAATGACATCCACATACTCCTCACCACTGAATGGTGTGCTTGCATCCATGAGTGCCTTGCCTGCTGGGAAATGGCAAAGGTTTGTCTGAGAAATCTGGGCTTTCCATAACATAAGTTTTGTAGAGAATGCTCTCACGTTATCATAGGCAGCACTGACAAGTTGCCCCTGGCCTTGTAACTTCTTGTTCAGTACATTAAGCTCATGTATTGATATCAACAAAAAAAGCTAAGTGCATAAACCATTTTGGATCACTTAGCACAGGAACAGCAACCCCATCTTTCTCCATGAAGGTTTTCACTTCCGCTCTCAACTTAAAAAATCTCTTCAATATGTTTCCTCTGCTGAGTCAACGTACCTTGGTGAAATAGAGCACATCCCCATATTTTGACTCAATTTCCTCTAAAAAAGCACAAAACCTTCTGTGCTTTAAGCCCCTGGATCTGATACTCCTCAGCATGTCTAGTTGTATAATGACGTTTCAAATTGTATTCTTTGTGCACTGCATCTTTCTCTGTGCAAAGAAGACACATCAGATACCCCTGTGCTCAACAAAGAAATATTTCACTTCCCACTTTTCCTGAAATTGTCTGTGTTCATCACCAACCTTTCTCTTCACTGCAGGCTTTGAAAAAGACATGTGTGGGGCTGTGTAATATATAATTCCATTTGGTGTCACTGTTTCAGTGTTTAGTAGCTAAACTTTACCCGATGCGTCTTTCCTGCTTTTTTTCCTGTCTCGCTGAGTAGCAATTTCCACGGCTGCCTCCGCTTCTGAGCCCGGGGTAATGGCGCAAGTTCACAATAAGCACGGCTGATGTCCTGCTTCCAAGAGCAATATACCCCATCGTGATTAGTAGGTTCATTCAGCTCCGCAAACAACATTGAAAAGTCCCATTTGTATCAAACCTGGGCAGCAGTAACATTAAACTTTGATATTGAGGTGGGGGCCACAAACTATTGTCCCAAGGGCCGCAGATGGCCCCTGGGCTGCAAGTTTTCAGAGAGAAATACAGATATCGTGACAAAATGATATATTTGTATCTATCCTGAGAGTTTAAGGTAAGGCAATTTGGCTGTACCAATCTTAATTCTTTGGTAAACTTTAGGCTTAAAACTGAATTTTCATACTTTAATATGTTGTTTGTCAAATAAGCTTGTGAGAGTAGGATTTTACTGTGTATATAACAGCAGCAGCAGCTGCATCCTTACTATACATATATGGAGAGAGAGCCAGTTTGGTCTAGAAGTCAATGCACTAGGTTAGAAACTGGGAGACCATGAGTTCTACTACCACCTTAGTCATAAAAGCCAGCTGAGTGACTTTGTGCCAGTCACCTTCTGTCACCTCAACCTAAATCACAGAATTGTCATTGTAGGAAAAATAGGAGGAGAAGGTTATGTTGAGTATGTTGTCACCTTGAGTTACAAATAAAGGTTATACCACAGTATACAGCAGCAGTAAGCAATTGTTATCTCAAAATAAACAAGCTAAATTGCTGAGAACTAAATGCTGAGTAAAGTGAAAATTTATTTCTAGAGCAGTTACTTCTTTTTACATTTCTCTCAAGTGGTTATTTTGATTTAGTTCTGCAGGATGAACACCACAAGCAGGCATTTTAGGTAAGGAGTTTTAGTTCTTTATTTTGGCTCTAGGCTTTGCTAATTTTTTCCAGTAGTTTTTATGTTTATGATTGCCATTGAGGGAAAGCTCTAATTTTCTTCTTTGGCAGCAATACAGATTTTACCGGATACTTAAAATCTTAGGAAAAAACACCCCAATTGTCTGCTTTGGTTAACAAGTGATACAATTTGAAAACAGTCCAGCTCATTCCTCAAATCGGTCTAGCTCACAATGCAGACTCGTGCTTTGTATGAAATAAACTGTTTGAACACCAATTGTCTCTTCTTGTTTTAGTTGTCAACTGCCATGCTTTCTACATTTGAGGAAAGAAGAAAGTTTTATGTAATAATGTTTAGTAAATAAGGCTAAACAATGCAATAAAAAGTTTATTATTGCTCTGGTGCAAATAATTCTAGTTATCAAAGTTAATAATTGATATGAACTTAAAAAACTGTGAAGAGATTGCTGATATTAGACCAACTTGCCAGCTAATACCATTGTATGGTCAATGAAACAAAATATAATTCTATACAGTGTATGCCATTAAAATAAACATGTGTAATTAAAATTTTGCTCACAGTCGCTCATGCCCTCATCACCTCGAGGTTTGATTACTGCAATGCTCTCTACATGGGGCTACCTTTGAAAAGTGTTCGGAAACTTCAGATCATGCAGAACGCAGCCGCAAGAGCCATCGTGGGGCTTCCCAGATTCGCCCACGTTTCTACAACACTCCATGGTCTGCATTGGCTGCTGATCAGTTTCCGGTCACAATTCAAAGTGTTGGTTATGACCTTTAAAGCCCTACATGGCATTGGACCAGAGTACCTCCGGAACCGCCTACTACTGCACAAATCCCAGCGGCCGATAAGGTCCCACAGAGTTGGCCTTCTCTGGGTCCCGTCGACTAAACAATGTCGTTTGGTGGGCCCCAGGGGAAGAGCCTTCTCTGTGGCGGCCCTGGCCCTCTGGAATCAACTTCCCCCGGAGATTAGAACTGCCCCCACCCTCCTTGTCTTTCGTAAATTACTCAAGACTCACTTATACCGCCAGGCATGGGGGAGTTGAGACACCTTTCCCCCAGGCTTCTTTATATTTTGTTTCATGTTTGGTATGAATGTGTTTTTTGGTTTTTAAATATATGATAGGGTTTTATATGCTTCCTTTAATATTAGATTTGTTTTGCTATAATATTGTTTTATTGTTGTGAGTCTTTGGAGAGGGGCGGCATACAAATCTAATAAATAAATATGTATGAAAGTAATTCAAAAATTTACTTTTTTCCAGCATCTTATTACTGCAACATGCTACCATTAAGTTATGAAAAGTTCATTTCCTCTCACTGCTACTTGTTTTAATTTTCTTTAAACTGTTCTGTAAGAGAAAGGAGAATGATCACCAAAAGGTTGTTCTCATATAGCAGTCAGTACAATCTCTTCCAAGCCAAATATAAAAACGAATAGATATCTTACTTATTCTTGTCCTCTGTGTGAACTTTGAAGGATTTGCAAATCCTTCCTGTTTCCCCGAGAACTGTGAATTTTCAGGGCTAGGACTCTTAGTGCTTCCTTTGGAAGAGACATCACTATTCAAAAGCATTGTGTAAAAGGTTGCTTATTGAAAAAATACAGAAATACTTATGAAGATAACTGTCTCACAATAAAATTTATCAAGTTCTATTGAGAATTTCAGTTCACAATATTTTCTTTTTTCTGAATCTAGGATTTTCAAATGGTCTGTTTTCAAATTTTCTGTACAAAACCAAACAAGCATTTAGTAACTATTTTTTGTAAGTAGTTATGCGAAAGGGAACAACCTCCTGAACAATCTCAATGTCATTTTGTTTGTTTGTTTATTTATTTAGTCAAGTACGTATTGATGGTATACAAAGAAATAACACTGTTTGCCTGGTGCACCAGTTGTGGCCCTATTTGGACCGGGAGTCACTGCTCACAGTCACTCATGCCCTCATCACCTTGAGGCTCGACTATTGTAACGCTCTCTACATGGGGCTACCTTTGAAAAGCGTTCGGAAACTTCAGATCGTGCAGAGTGCAGCTGCGACAGCTATCATGGGCTTTTCCAAATATGCCCATGTTACACCAACACTCCGCAGTCTGCATTGGTTGCCGATCAGTTTCCAGTTGCAATTCAAAGTGTTGGTTATGACCTATAAAGCCCTTCATGGCACCGGACCAGATTATCTCAGGGACCGCCTTCTGCTGCACGAATCCCAGCGACCAGTAAGGTCCCACAATGTCGCTTGCCGGGACCCAGCGGAAGAGCCTTCTCTGTGGCGGCCCTGGCCCTCTGGAACTAACTCCCCCCAGAGATTAGAATTGCCCCCACCCTCCTTGCCTTTTGTAAGCTGCTTAAGACCCACCTCTGCCGCCAGGCATGGGGGAATTGAGATACGCTTTCCCCCTAGGCCTTTACAATTTTATGCATGGTATGTCTGTACGTATGTTTGGTTTTATAATAAAGGTTTTTAACTGTTTTAGTATTGGATTATTATTATATGCTATTTTATTGCTGTTGTTAGCCGCCCCGAGTCAGCGGAGAGGGGCGGCATACAAATCCAATAAATAAATAAATAAATAAATAAATAAATAAATAAATAAATAAATAAATAAATAAATAAATAAATAAATAAATAAATAAATAAATAAATAAATACATAAATAAATAAATAAATAAATAAATAAATAAATAAATAAATAAATAATATATTGCTATTAATAAGATAAACTTTTATCAGAAACTTAGGGCAAGGACAGTAGGCATGCTGGTGCACTTATGCACATCCTTAATGCAACTATTTCTTGGTATCCCATTACTCTTAAGAAATATTCTCCCTTTTATCAGTTACTATTAATTACTACACTTTCTATAAATGTTTTATAACTTTTAGAAAATAAACCCTTAATAATCCCGGTATTTGAAACAAACCATTTTTTTTCAGATACCCAACAACATTCAATCCTGTAACGTTTTATCTGTATTTTGTATATGTAAATGTTCTTAACTGATGTCAACTAGATGGTTTCGACAGACGGCAATATTGTTTGACTTTGCTTGAGCTCAGAAGAATTAGACCCTGGCTATTCACTCAGGCTGTGGTCAAACAACTAAAAAGTAAAAAAAAAGAGATGGACCAGTGGTGGGTTGCTCCTGGTTCAGACTGGTTCTTAGAACCGGTAGCACCAGTGGCAGGAGGCTCCACCCACCCAGGACGCTTCTGTGAATGTACATAAGCATCACAAGTACACACACCAACAGGTGGCAAAATTATTTACAATGCACCACTGGAATGGACATAATAGATATTTTATCATACCATGCTGGCTGCCATCTTGATTTTTTAAAACTATACCTTGAAGATATTCTGGCAGGCTTTACTTTTATTTTATTTGATCAAATAATTTTTCCCCATCTGTACTACAGAAGACTGCTATTTTTCAAACATCTATTTTAATTTTCATTTGTTACATCCTTTCCTGCTCCTCTATACCAGTGTTTCCCAACCTTGGCAACTTGAAGATATTTGGACTTCAATTCCCAGAATTCCCCAGCCAGCGAATGCTGGCTGGGGAATTCTGGGAGTTGAAGTCCAGATATCTTCAAGTTGCCAAGGTTGGGAAACACTGCTCTATACTACTAACAAATAAACAGAAACAGAATTGATAACATCTTTTATGAAATATAGAAAGCAAAGAACAAATGCTTTATTTGGCATTGCTGAAGTAAAATGCTAAATCTTCATTAAAATGTGGGTAGCAATTTCCATAAAGATTTCATCAAATATGATATAGTGCTGTGTAAGTTGCCAAAGCAGACATTTATTTTGGAATAGATTTTGTACACCGTGCCTTAAGTATTTTACTAAAGCTATAAGCCATATGTCTGCATGAACTATTTGCAATAAAGGTGAAGAAAAGAGCTTCTAGAGTTAATGTTTATTCATGACATTCATCTCTATGTAACATTCATGCTAATAGGCAAAATGAAATATTAGTAATGCTAGCAACCAGTTGTGTTTAATTCAACAATATTTATAAATACAGGTTTTCTTACACCTTTCCAGGATAAAAATCCACATTCTACACTAGATCAAGATTTACTTAACTATTACCAGAGATATCTTGTAATTCCGTTCAATGCTATTTGTATAATTATAAATATAGCAGTCTCCATTGTAAGGGACTACAATCAACACGTTCCTATATGAACAGATACTCTGCTTTCCACAAAGCAGGTAACTGCTTCAGCTTGCAAAATATGGCAAGAACTCAGATTTACAAACATTGTTTACGCTTTCTCCCTTGAACCCTAGAACCCTATGCTTGAACCCTAGAAAGTAGATAAATGGCTCCATTTGTAGATTGTAACCAAAAGGTTTAGTTCATTTTATCATACATTGTTTCTCTTCTGTATCATATTTCAGCAAAGTTTATACATTTTGGCAAAAATATGTTCATCATCTCTATATAATTATATTTAATTATATAAAGTCACACAGCCAACTTTCATGAAGTTAGAAACAAAATGTTAATTCCTTCCTTCCTTCCTTCCTTCCTTCCTTCCTTCCTTCCTTCCTTCCTTCCTTCCTTCCTTCCTTCCTTCTCTCCATTCCAAGATGTTTGTTTCTTGGAAGTGAAAGTAATGCTAGCTAAGGAAGGAATGAACATTCCACAGTCTGTAATTAGGTAAACAACTGTTAGAAAGGAGAAGGCAAAAGTGGATCTGACATCCAAGAATCTTTAAAAAACTTTTAGGAAGAGCTTAATAAAAACACAAAGGACATCCCTGTTAAGCTCATACCTAGATACTCCAATGTGCTTTCACTCAGAAAATAAATGGGACATTACATGTAAATACCTAAATAGTTCTTCATTGTATGCCTTTGTAAATTGCAGTAAAAAAATAAACCCTAACATTTTATCTCTCTATTGGTCTAGATTGGTTCTGATTCTATGTATTTTTTTAAAGACACCAATAATATGAAATAGTGGCAGACATTTTGTCTATAAGGAAAACATGCCTTGGAATGACTTTTTCTGTCACCTTATTTTTATAAACTGGAAAAAACCATTCATGTTCACCCTTAGATTTACAATAGTCTTCTGAAGGATAGAATTAAGATCACATGACTATCTATCTATCTATCTATCTATCTATCTATCTATCTATCTATCTATCTATCTATCTATCTATCATCTATCCATCCATCCATCTATCTATCATTACTTATTTATTTATTTTTTCTTTTTTATGCCGCCCTTCTCCTTAGACTCAGGGTGGCTTACAACATGTTAGCAATACTGTAGCACTTTTTAAACAGAGCCAGCATATTGCCCCCAAAATCCTGGTCCTCATTTTACCCACCTTGGAAGGATGGAAGGCTGAGTCAATCTTGAGCGGTTGATGAGATTTGAACTGCTGACTTGCAGATCTAGCAGTCAGCTTTAGTGGTCTACAGTACTTCACTCTATCCACTGCGCCACCTCGGCTCATCTACTACCACTTTATAATGCCTTGGTAAAGCCACACTTGGAATACTGCATTCAGTTTTGGTCGCCATGATGCAAAAAGGATGTTGAGATTCTAGCAAGAGTGCAGGGAAGAGCAACCAAGATGACTAGGGGGTTGGAGGCTAAAACATATGAAGAACTGTTGCAGGAACTGGGTATGAAAAGGATTAGAGGAGACATGATAGTAGTGTTCCAATATCTCAGGGGTCCCACAAAGAAGAGGCTATTCTCCAATGCACCTGAGGATAGAACAAGAAGCAATGGATGGTAGCAAGGAGAGAAGCAATTTAGAACTAAGGAGAAATTTCCTGACACTTAGAACAATTGATCAGTGGAACAGCTTGCTTCCAGAAATTGTGAATGCCCCAACACTGGAAAATTTTTAAAGAAGATGTTGGACAATCATTTGTCTGAGGTAGTGCCTTCCAACTATGTTATTCTATTCCATTCCATTCTATATAGCGTCCCAACAAATGATAAAGTTGAAACTCAGACACATTAAAATAATTACATTTTAAATAAAAACATGAAACAAATCAAGACTTTAACAGTTGTGATCTTAATCTGGCTGGCTGGGTATAAAAGAGTTTAGATCTGTAGCTTGATTAAGAAGTAACAATGTGTTCTAATGACAAATTCATACTAAATTAATCCTTGTCTTCTAGGTCCCAGAAGAAATGACGTGGGAATTTCCAAATGTTATTTTGCAGTGTTAAATTAATTTATTACAGTGACCCTGTCAACTACAGGAGACAGACCAATTGTTTTTTTGTGTTCCACATTAAATAACTTTCCAGCTTTTAAATGTTAGTTGAAAAATATTTCAGTAAAGAAAAATGGTCTGTTTTAAAACCCTGGCAAAATGGCAATTATTACTATTATTACTATTATTCTTCTTCTTATTATTATTATTATTATTATTATTATTATTATTACTACTACTACTACTACTATTATTATTATTATTATTATTATTATTATTATTTATTAAATTTGTATGCCGCCCCTCTCCCTAGACTCGGGGCAGCTCACAGCAGTAATAGAAAACAATGTACAATACAAATCTAATATTTAAAAACTAAAAACCCATAATTTAAAAAACATGCACACAACATACCATACATAAACCATATAGGCCTGGGGAAGCTATCTCAGTTCCCCCATGCCTGACGGCAGAGGTGTGTTTTAAGAAGTTTACAAAAGGCAAGGAGGGTGGGGGCAATCCTAATCTCCGGTGGGAACTGGTTCCAGAGGATCGGGGCCGCCACAGAGAAGGCTCTTCCCCTGGGTCCTGCCAGACGACATTGTTTAGTCGAAGGGACCTGGAGAAGGCCAACTCTGTGAGACGCACCCACCCACTAGAAATGGACCCACCACTAGTCACTAACAGCATAATGCATAACAAATCAGATAATAGATGCTTTCTTACTTCAGTCACCAAAAAAGGTGGAAGTACAGTATTTTAGTATGAATTTGTCACAATTCATTTTAATATAATGGCAACAAAAGTTTTCCTGGAGCCTGGAGAGGGTGAAATGGCACCCCTCCCACACTCTGGAAGGTCAAATATCAGGTGACCAGTGCACACATATGCGCTGGTGCTGACATAGGGCAATGTCTCACGTACCCTCAGATATGGCTCTATGTGCCACCATGGGTATAGTTGTTTAAATCTCAAGAGGCTTGTCTTTTGAATTATATACTCCTGTTTCCCCCTTCGACTTGAGAACTCACAAGGATTCTAGTTACTAATGACTGTAACTTAAATAGTGCTTTTTATTTATTTATTTTATTTATTATTTAGATTTGTATGCCGCCCCTCTCCGAAGACTCGGGGCGGCTCACAACAGAATAGAACAAATCATAAATAATCAGAAAACTTTAAAATTTATACAAGCTTTAAAAGAACCCCATAAACTAACAGACGCACACACAAACATACCATGCATAAATTAAACATGCCCGGGGGAGGTGTTTCAGTTCCCCCATGCCTGACGGCAGAGGTGGGTTTTAAGGAGTTTACGGAAGGCAGGGAGAGTAGGGGCAGTTCTAATCTCTGGGGGGAGTTGGTTCCAGAGAGTCGGTGCCACCACAGAGAAGGCTCTTCCCCTGGGGCCCGCCAACCGACATTGTTTAGTTGACGGGACCCGGAGAAGGCCCACTCTGTGGGACCTAATTGGTCGCTGGGATTCGTGCGGCAGTAGGCGGTCTCGGAGATTTTCCAAATGACAATGCAAAGAATAACATAATTATACTCTTTGGCTTTCCAGAAAGGGAGAAATATTAATAAGAGCATTTTTAAACACACAAATTCACAAATTCACTGCAGCTAGTAATTAAAATTATAAGCAGCAAGTATACAGATTTAAATATAGAATTTTAAATACTGGTTGGTTTGTCCAATTCTCATTTGCTTTCTATTCTCATTTTTCTTCCCCCAGCTTTATAACATTTTCAAATGCATTTTTTTTCTTTCAGCATTATAATTAGATTTAAACAAATGCCTCTCTCCAAAGATGGGGAAAAAAGCATTTTTGGCTAGCTCCAATCTGCACTCGGATAAACTGAATGTAGTCTAAATCCATTGTATCATAGATCGAGTTCCCATTTAAATGGATCTGTTTAATAATGGAGAGTTCACTTTCAGGTCCTTCTGTCTTTCAAAAACACGCTAATGTATAATACATAGTATTATCAAAATAATCAAAAGTGATTTAAAGCTTGGTGCTCAGAATGGTACTAAATATAATATTACTTAAAATGAAATGTTCCAACTGGGTCCACTTTGTCTGTTACTACATAGAACTAAGCACTTATTAGAAGTTACTGAATTGTAAAATAATGTGGAAATTGAAATGTTAAAAATATCTTAAGCAATGAATGATTAGTCATATGTGGTAAACACACACACACACACACACACACATGCAGACAATTGTATAGCAATAGCATTTAGACTTATATACCGCTTCACAGTGCTTTAAGCCTTCTCTAAGCAGTTTACAGAGGCAGTATATAGCCCCCAACAATCTGGGTCCTAATTTTACTGACCTCGGGAAGGAGGGAAGACAGAATCAACCTTGAGCCAGTTAGGCTCAAATTGCTAAATTGCTAACAGCCAACATTCAACATTCTCAGGGACCGCCTTCTGCCGCACGAATCCCAGCAACCAGTCAGGTCTCACAGAGTTGGCCTTCTCCGGGTCCTGTCAACTAAACAATGTCGTTTGGCGGGACCCAGGGGAAGAGCATTCTCTGTGGTGGCCCCGACCCTTTGGAACCAACTCCCCCCAGATATCAGAGTTGCCCCCACCCTCCTTGCCTTCCGTAAGCTCCTTAAAACCCACCTCTGTCGTCAGGCATGGGGGAATTGAGACTTTCCCTTCCCCCTAGGCTTATAAAATTTATGCATGGTATGTCTGTATGTATGATTGGTTTCTTAAATTAGGGTTTTTAAATTAACTTAAATATTAGATTTGTTTATATTGTCTTATTATTGTTGTTAGCCGCCCCGAATCTACAGAGAGGGGCGGCATAGAAATCTGATAAATAAATAAAATAAATAAATTCAGCAGAAGTAAGTACTGCATTCTAAATACTGTGCTACCCTGGCTATAGATGATGAAAATAAAATAAAATAAATTTTTAAAAAAATAATAAAGTAAAATGAAATGAAATAATATTATATATATATATATATATATATACACACACACACACACACACACACATACACACACACACACACACACACACACATGGGGTTTTTTTTGTCGAAATCACCCTGGTATTCCCAAATATGGGAGGAAGCAACTTTGCTTTCCCTTTGCCTCTCAGCACCATGCAGGGGCCATTTGCAAGGCAGATATTTTTTTTTAATCGTCAGCTAGACATACCGGTAAGCAGGAGTGGGCAATAGGCACTGTGGGGTGAAACGCCATTCCACCGGTGGAAATGGAACTGTGCGCGCAGCTCCATTACTGCAGCATGTGAAATTTGGCTTCTGCGCATGAGAAACAGCCGAATCTCACCACCACAGCCAGCAGCAACAGTGCCCCTGAGCTCTGGCCATGGCCTGCTGTGCTCTCCCTGAGCAACGATGGCAGCCGCCCTGAGAGAGTCATGACTTTCGGGAGCACAGCGCTGGAAGCCCAGCCCAGCAGGGGTCTCCACCGAGCCCAGACCCGGATGAATTATTCCAGTTCCTCCCCTCCTTGGGATGCTCGCTTGGCTGCCCAGATTGGTGTGGCTTTGGAGAGTCGTGGTTGGCTATGAAGTCCGTGGTGATGGCTGGCTTTGCGCATAATGTGAGCGCAGATTGGGTGGGATATGGGCAGAAAAGAAATTGAGGTGGGTCTTTTCTCCTGCCCAACCCTCCACCCCCAACCCCTGCCTTGTGCTGAGACCGAATTGGGGAAGGAAACACGGGCCTTGGAGTCCCTCCTTTCCAAGGGCTTTTTGTGCGCAACAAGGAAGGAGGACCCCATCCTTCCTGTTTAAATGTGAGCTGGGGGGGGGGGGGAGAAAGCTGGGTGGCCATGTCACCAATTCATCCTCCTCCACCCCCTAAGTCTTTTTTTAAAAAAATCCTTTTAAAATTATTTTAACATAGAGCAAAGAAAGACAATACGAAAGTAAATAGCAGGGAAAAAGAGGGAAAGAAAAAGCAAAGGAAAGAAAAACGGTAAAAGGAAAAAAAGAAAGGCATTGACTTCTGACAACATAAGGCAATAAAAAAACATCAAATCTCCACTTTTTACTTTGATCATTTAAATGTTTAAAAAACCAACAGCGGTAGATGCAAGCATTTCGTATTGACTCATCAGCTTCAAACTTAGAAGCTTGTGTTGTTTAAATTATTAAAGAGGGCTGACTTGTTTTCAATTTTTTACTTTGACACAAGCAAAGGAATTTTGCTTTGCTGCCTTTCTCGGGGCAACTCCGATCTGGCAACGGGCAGGAAGAACAGGAAGGGAATTGGAAACTTTGTAGTGGGATGCTGAGCGGAGCCGGGTTGCCCCTGCCTTCTTATGATATGGTCAAACCTATACATTTGAAGTCTCTATTGTTGATACTGTGTCATCTAATATTGTATGAAGTGCAAGTATGGATGGGTTTCTTCTAAAGTTTACCACCATTTCTACAGCTTTGGGGGCAGTTCTAATCTCCAGGGGGAGCTGGTTCCAGAGGGTCGGGGCCGCCACAGAGTTGGCCTTCTCCGGGTCCCGTCGACGAAACAATGTCGTTTAGCAGGACCCAGGAGAAGAGCCTTCTCTGTGGCGGCCCCGACCCTCTGGAACCAGCTCCCCCCGGAGATTAGAACTGCCCCCACCCTCCTTGCCTTTCGTAAAGTTCTTAAGACCCATCTTTGCCGTCAGGCATGGGGGAACTGACACATCTCCCCCGACCTATACAGTTTATACATGGAATGTTTGAGTGTGTGTTTGCTTTTAATAATGGAGTTTTTAGTGTTTTTTAAATTATTAGATTTGTTTTTTACATTGTTCTTGTTATTGTTGTGAGCCGCCCCGAGTCTATGGAGAGGGCGGCATACAAATCTAATAAATAATAAATAATAAGTATTCAGTTCCAGATTGTTCTGGTTGCACCCACAAATTTAGTTGCTCAACCTCCCATCTGTATGTGGATTCATCATTGACTTAAATGAGTCCAATCACTGTTAGATTTAAGGATCACAGTATGATGTTGAATTATATTCCAAAGTATGGAAATCTTCATGCCCTAAAAAAATGAAATGGTAGCACAGAAAGATCTACACTTAGTATTGGAGATTAATGATTAAGTTAATGATTCATTTCGGCATTTAGACTGAATATTATTTATTTTTTTATTTGTTTTTTTTGTCAAGTACATATTGGAGGTATGTAAAGATATAATAATATTTATATACATGATACTAGTAAAAAGAAATACAGTGATACCTTGTCTTACAAACTTAATTGGTTCTGGGACGAGGTGCTTAAGGTGAAAAGTTTGTAAGACGAAACAATGTTTTCCATAGGAATCAATGGAAAAGTGATTAATGCGTGCAAGCCCAAAATTCATCCCTTTTGCCAGCCGAAACACCCATTTTTGCACTGCTGGGATTCCCCTGAGGCTCCCCTCCATGGGAAACCCCACCTCCAGACTTCCATTGCCAGCGAAGCACCTGTTTTTTTGCGCTGCTGGGATTCCCCTGCTGGGATTCCCCTGCAGCATCACAAAAACATGGAGGTGGGGTTTCCCCTAGAGGGGAGCCTCAGCAGCACAAAAACGGGTGCTTCGCTGGCAACGGAAGTCTGGAGGTGGGGCATCCCAGAGGCGGCAGTGGGTTTGTAAGGTGAAAATAGTTTGTAAGAAGGGGCAAAAAAAATCTTAAACCCTGGGTTTGATTCTCGAAAAGTTTGTATGACGAGGCGTTTGTAAGACAAGGTATCACTGTATAAGAAAAAACATGATATAATATACGTACATATACATGATGCTAGTAAAAAATATAGAGACCTTAGGACAGGGGACGGAAGGCTCGCTGGTGCACTTATGCAGGCCCCTTACTAACCTCTTAGGAATCAGGAGCAGTCAACAGTGGATAGTCTAAAGGTAAAGTTTTGGGGGTTAGGAGATGATACTACAGAGTCTGGTAGTGAATTCCATGCATCAACTATTAGGTTACTAAAGTCGTATTTCCTGCAGTCGAGTTTGGAGCAGTTTACATTAAGTTCGTATCTGTTGTGTGCTCGTGTGTTGTTGTGGTCGTTGACAGGAAGAACGTTGTAGCATACGATTGTTTGGAGAGCACATTTAGTTCTTTAAATCACTATATTTAGGATCTTTCTATTATATAAGCCTTACTTAAAGGTTCTTTAATTGTAATTCACAATTTTAGTAAAATTCATTTCTGCCTCTGGGTTCCCAAAATATTGTTATTATTTATTATTATTATTATTTATTAGATTTGTATGCCGCCCTTCTCTGTAGACTCGGGGCGGCATACAAATAATAATAATAATGATTTAGGTCTCTTGTATATTTTCTTTTATGGACACTGAGGGCACATGCAACAAAGACAAAATTACTTGTGTGTCCAATCACACTTGGCCAATAAAAAGAATTCTAATTCTAAACAGCAGGCTAAGTGCGAAAGGCAATCAGTAGCCGAATAATCAAATTACAAACTGAATAATAAAATTATCACAGATAATCCCCACTCGGTTAAAGACTCCACTCAGTTAAAGACCTTGGTATACTAATAACAAAAGATTTAAGTGCCAAAGCCCACTGCAACAATATAGCCAAGAAGGCTTCAAGAGTTGTAAACCTAATCCTACGTAGCTTCTGCTCTGGCAATCTCACACTACTTACCAGAGCTTACAAAACTTTTGTCAGACCCATCCTCGAATACAGCTCATCTATTTGGAACCCATATCGCATCTCAGACATTAACACCCTTGAAAATGTCCCAAAGATACTTCTTCACCAGAAGAACCTTTCACTCCTCCACTCGAAATAGAATACCCTATGAGACTAGACTTTCAATCCTGGGCCTAGAAAGTTTAGAACTAAGAGGCCTTAAACAAGATCATATGCTGCAACGTCCTGCCTGTCGGCGACTACTTCATCTTCAACCACAACAACACAAGAGCACACAACAGATTTAAACTTAATATTAACTGCTCCAAACTTCACTGTAAAAAATATGAGTTCAGTAACTGAGTTGTCGAAGCGTGGAACTCATTACCGGACTTTATAGTGTCATCCCCAAACCCCCAACACTTTACCCTTAGATTATCTACAGTTGACCTATCCAGATTCCTAAGAGGTCAGTAAGGGGCGAGTACAAGTGCACTAGAGCAGAGGTCCCCAACCTTTTTTGCACCAGGGACCGGCTTTCAGCTAGACCAGTTTTCCATGGCCCGGTGTGGGGGGGGGAGCTAGCTGTCAGCGGCGCCGTAAAAGGGGCGATCAAGAGAGGAATGGGTGAATGAATGGACGGAGGGTGGGAAGGAAGGAAGGAAAAAGGGAAGGTACAGGAACAGAAGAAGGGTGCAAAGAAGCAAAGAAAGGTGTGAAAGGGGAGAGTAAGAGAGGAAGGAGTGAAAGAAGGGAATGAGGGAGGAAAGAAGGGAGGAAGGAAAAGGAAAGCAAGAAATGGAGGGAGGAAAGGAAGGGAGGAAAGGAAGGAAGGAAGGAAGAAGGAAAGAGGGAAGGGACAGGACAGAGGAAGGAAGCAAGGAAACTTATGAAAGGGGAGAGTAAGAGAGGAAGGACTGGAGGGAGGGAGGGAAGAAGGTAGGAAGGAGAAAGAAAGAAATAGAGGAAGGAAAGGTAAAAGAGAGAAAGAAAAAGAGCAAGAAAGAAAGAAAGAGAAAGAAAGAAAGAAAGAAAGGCAACTTCAAAGAAAGGCTCACTGAGCATCTCTCACTCTCTCTCTTTCTATCCCTCTTTCTTTCTTTCTCTTCCTTTCTCTCTCTCCTCTTCCTTTATCTCCTCTTTCTCTCCCCCCTCTCTCCCCCTTTCCCTCTCTCTTTCTCTCTCCCTCTCTTGCTATCTCTCCCCCTTTCCCTCTCTTTCTCCCTCTCTTTCTCTCTCTCCCCCCTCTCTCTTTCTCTCTCTCTCCCCCTCTTTCTCTCTCTTCTTCTCACTTTCTCTCTCTTGTTTTCTTTCTGTCTCTTTTGCTTTCTCTCTCTCTCACTCTTTCTCTCTTGTTTTGTTTCTCACGCTCTTTCTCTCTCTTGTTCTCTCTCTCTTGCTATCTCTTTCTCTCCCCCCCTTTCTCTCACTCTCTCTTTCTCACTTTCTCTCTATCTTGCTGTCTGTTGCTTTCACTCACTCTCGTTCTCTCTCCGTTCTTCTCAGCGGTGACGCGCGCACGCCCTGCCCGCCTCACATTTGCCGAGAGGACTTTCGCCCCGGGCTCTCAGCAAGGGGGTTTGCATGAGAGGCGGGGCCGGCGGAAGGTGATATTCAATGTCGGGGGCGCACGGGCGGTTTTGCGCGCGCTCCCTATCTCCCTGCTAGCCCACTCGGAATACTGTATTCAA